>NW_006768810.1:515368-515842 GCF_000204055.1 Melampsora larici-populina 98AG31
ATACAGCAAACCAATTGTGAACCAATTGTGAACACAATTAGCGATCGGAGAAAGTTGCGGAACCTGTCACCGCAACTTTCTCCAATCGGGTTTCAGACCGATTGATTCCCGCGGTGTCAGTACGCGTCAACATTGATATTTGCTGAGATCGATTCATACAAAAGAGGGAAATCAAGAATCCATCTCTCATATAGTGTGATACAAGATTGGTGCATTACATGTGTACCTTGTATTCTCTTGTTCGTATGAACAACTGAAAGCTCTCTTGTGAAGCTTTGCCTCTTTCGACTGCCTAAGGGGTTGGTTCGAAAGAATCCGAATCGCGCGTAAACCTCCTCGTGAGTGAACGGGCCAATAATCCGACCCTCTCCCAGTTCCTTCGCCAAGTTGTTGATGATCTGCTGTTTAACGTCTGCTGCAGATTCATGGTTCGGTGGTGTGTACCACCTCTCCCCTACCAACTCGTGTGGGGAA
>NW_006768810.1:517397-520941 GCF_000204055.1 Melampsora larici-populina 98AG31
CTCAAAGTCTTACTCACTGAGAGCAGATTTCAAGCTCGAGTCAAGTTCATAGGCAACAAAGGGAGCCAAGACTTAATCAGGTATCTTTCATTTGTAAGAGATATCATATCTAGTAAAGTTAGACATGATAACAAAGTAACTCAGGTAGTTAAACAAAGCATGTTAATGAGATATAACACGGAACGAGGATTTGGGTGAAGTAACAGATAAGATAGCAAGTTTAGGAAAGGGGAATCAAACAGAATCGAGTCCGAGAAAGGGTAATAGAAAGGTCACTTTTTCAGGTTCAAAGTTACAACTAGATCAAAAAACTGCATCTCAAGATCGGAAGAGGGAAGACCAAGTCTTAGAGAACATACAGAACAAATAAGTTGAAAGTATCAAAAGAAGTCTAAAAATCAAAAAGGTTGTGAAAGTCTAAAATTCAAGATAAAGGATTGATAAGAAAGTTTGAAAGAGGAAGTTAGAAAGAGGTTAGAATCGAATGGATTGTAGTCAGATATATGAAAGGGATAAGCCAAGACTCACTCTGGTTCATATTTGAACGAGGGATTCAGATCGAATTCAAAAGATGACATAGGAAGACTGATTTCGGGGAATCTACTTAGAAAAGATAAAGAGAAAAGATGTTAGTAGAGTGCAAAATCAAAAAGCAAATCAGAAATGAACCTATAAGAATCACCTCTTGGCGTGCAAGATCAAGATTTGAGATCGAAAATAGGGTAGGACAATCAGATTGCAAGTGAGATGAGAGGTTGATGTGAAAGTTTTGAAGATCGAGGAAGATGAAATTGAGGTGGAGATCGAAGACAAAGAGTAAACTAGCAGGGAAGCGAGGATAAGAAAAGAGAATTGAGTTTGAGATGATGAGCAATGAAAGACACAGATAAGAGAAAGAAAGAGAAGGTACTAACATATTGCATAAATGATAAAGCGAATTTGAGAATGATCAGTCGGAGGAAGCGCAGTGGGGTTGAGGATGGAGGACGCGTCATGAGCTGAAATCGAGCAATCGAAAGGTATAAAGAGGGGGCTGTTTGAAGGGAAAGGAGGGGGATTCATCCGATTTTTGTGTGTCCGATCGTGTGTGTAGTTTTTTGTGTGTACGAATCAGATTGATTCAAAATAAGTGTAGTTCGAGTTATTTGTTTATTTATCGAAGCGTCCTTTGATCTAAAAGTGTGTGTAGTCGAGAGTTCGTTTAAGTTGTGCGTTCGAAGTATACAAAGAAAGAGTCCCAGTGTTGTTAGTATTGGTTCTATAGTTTTTTTTTTTTTTTGTTGTGATTGTGTTTAGCTGAGAAGGGAGAAAAGAATAGCGGCGTACCTGTTTATTTTAAAGGGAGTTAAGTTATAATTAAAGTGTTGTTGGAGTCTTTTTATTAGTGTTATTTTAAAAAGAAGGGTTACATTATAAAAGTCTCACCTCGAAATTTGGCCCTGAGCCTGAGTATCTTAAATTCTCCGGATAAAACCCCGCCGTCAATAAAACCCATCTCCCCCTCTTTACTACCTACATTTACATATTACAAACGTCACCCACCTGTGAAAGAGCTGTACAGCTCTGTGTGTAATACTGTTAGACTCCGCCAACCGCTGCGCATCCAACCATGTGGTGTAGATTAGGTTTTGGGAAAACCTTAAAAGACGAGAAGTGAAAAGTAGAGAAGTCTCGTCTTAAATTCGAAAGCAATTTCGAAGGACGAGGGCAGCTTCACAGCGCCTGTAGTTTCATCCGCTCTCTCGAGTGGTGATTCTTCCCCTCTCCGGCTCAGCCTACGCTACACTGCGTAGGAGTTCTACAGCGGCTAATTACCCCATTATATAATGAGGACACATATACCTGGCCTGGGCAGTAGTAGCTTCCCACTTAGGCAATTGGAGTCCGGTAGTATGATCAGTTTGAAAGCAGTGAATTGTGTGGGGTCCTGAAAACAAAGCCAAGGGAGAGTGTGTCAAAGTATCCAGAATACCATGACTATGTTTGATAGTTCGATGCTGAATGTTGATTGCAATGAGAACAATTTTATATTATTTTGCAGATCAACCACTTTGACCAGTTCATTGATTTCTTTCCAAGTCAGTGGGAGTTATACACCTGATTGAATTGCTCTTTGACATCCAGGACATGGTTTACATTTCTTGTAAACATATTGATTTCCATAAAGCTTTGAGTTACTGTCATTGCCACTTGTATAAGTGCCATTTAACCATCTACAAACATAGCTGTGTTTGATACCCATGCTTTAAACATAAGTAATAAAGAAACATGATCAGAATATGATAGATAAGACCATTGGTCCAATGAGTAAGAACAATATACCTGATTGCCTGGAACATACTTTGGATCTTCAAAGTAAGATAATAATGACTTTAAATTGTCAATTGTGTCCTTGCTGAAACTTGTCTTGGGTCCTTCTTCATTGGTACCTTGATCAATGTTGGGTTCATTGGGATTTGTGAAGTCCTGTTTAAATAAACAAAAAGAAGGAAATTGGAGAAGGGATGAAAGAACCATAGAGTAAACATCAACCTTACCTTGATGGCAGGTGCCCTTGATTTCTTTTTCTTTGCCTGAGAATTGCTCAAGCTTAAATTTGTATTTTTCTCCTCTCTTCTTCAAAGGACTTGTTCTTGATTGATTTGTATTGTTCTTTTTATGTTTGTGATGGAGTTGGGGACTGTTCACCATCAGTGGTTTCAGTTTCCTTGTGATGACTGAGGTCTTTGCCTTCATCATCATCAGAGGAATCATTGCCAATGGCAATACTGGCAGGTTTTGAGACTGTGGCTTGAATGAGAGCTGTATGTGGGTCTCCAGAGGTGGAAACAAAACAGAATTCTTGTCAATGTGGGCTTGTGCAATCTGATAAACTAGTATTTTGTGTGGGGGGGGAGATTTCCTGGTGGATCCCATGGTAGTAGATGGTCAAATAAATGGGGACAATTATGAGTGGATGTTGGAGGAAGGAAAAATTGGATGAAGAGATTGAGATTGACAAAGGAAAGAGGGACCAAATTGAAGATAAGAACTTATCTGGCTCATTTCAGGATGTAACACTACACAAAATGTCATACAATGTAAACATCTTTGCTTGGATTCTCCTCTAGTAAATGGCAAGAATGATCATGCACTGAGCCGGATGAATCCCTGTTAATAGATGCAGATCTTTGCCTTGAGGCATATAAGCACTGTAGAACTTATAACCCAACAAGGGTTATACAGAGCGTGAAGGGGATAATCTACCAACAAATGACTAGTAGAAGATGTCTAAAGACTGCCCTCTTAAAACAGGACAATCAGAAAGGGGGAGTCTGTTGAATTGAGTACTGATAAGGCACCAGAGAAAAGTATCTTTAAAGGACCAAAAAGCACACAGATTTTAACTCAAAAAGCACAATTTTATTTCTCTCAACACTGCTATAGTGTTATTCCAATACAATAACTAAGAAAATAAAGCAACATATTTTGACAACCTGGGACAAGACAGGTGAGGATGATAGTAAAGAGAAAACTTTAGAATACTTTTCCTCGATGAGGATAA
>NW_006768810.1:521299-525371 GCF_000204055.1 Melampsora larici-populina 98AG31
CGAGCAGTGAAAAAACTCAGACCATCACACAGCTGAAACAACTACCAAACAGAACAGTTCATCTACAATCCCAATGCGGACATTCCTTCTACACAAATCCCAAACGTGATTTGATTTCAATATAATGCCTTCTTCCTACGTCTCAATCGTGACCACTACTCCCTAGTTCATCCAACCCAATCCGTCTACCTATGAAACCATTTCCTTAAGTCTTATCTTACCATACCTCAGTGGTTTTGACCTGATTACGTAAAGTACTTTTTACTCCAACACACCCCCTCAAGACCAATGAGGTTACTTAATACCAAGTCTGCTACGCAACTTTATGAACTGTTGCTTACCAAGAGCCTTCGTGAGTAAGTCAGCAACCATATCTTCCGTCGGACAGTGCTTGAGAGTGAGATCGCCACGTTTCACAACTTCTCGGATCCAGTGGTATTGGATTTCGATGTGCTTCGTTCGTCCGTGAAAAATTGATTTGTTTGTGAGATGAATTGCTCCAAGGTTGTCACTCTGAAGTTCTGTCGGATTTGAGTCATAACATCCAAATGATTCCATCATCCGTCTGAGCCACAAAAGCTCTTGTCCGGCTTCGGTTATCGCGCGATATTTGGCTTCGGTTGACGACAGAGCGACTGTGGGTTGAAGTCTACTCTTCCAAGACAGGGCACCCCCAGCTAAAGTGAATATATAGCCGGTGGTGGATCGTCGAGTGCTCTTGTCACCTGCCCAGTCCGCGTCGCAATGAGAGATAGGTAGGTCAAAACTTCTCTGACCCGAAATGATACCTTTTGATTTCCCACAGTACGTGATTCCCATCTTGACAGTGCCCTTGAGATATCTGAAGACTTGAAGTGAGGCATTCCAGTGTTGAATACCCGGACGATCGAGGTGTTGAGACAGTACCCCAACCGCATGAGCCAGATCTGGTCGCGTGCACTGAGAGAGGTACATTAGAGACCCTACTGCACTACGATAGTTGAGCTTGAGTAAAGAAAAACTATGAACTTCTTCATCTGTAGCACGTTGAAGTTTGAGATTGGGAGTTAAAGGAGTCGAAGCAGCTTTTGAGTTCGTCATGCTGAATCTGGACAGAATGGTTTCTGCAAATCGAGTTCGAGTAAGAGTGTAAGAATGAGAATTGTTTCGAATGATTTCTATTCCTACTACAGTTTGAGCAATGCCTAGATCTTCCATCTCCCACTTGGAAGATATTTCCTTCTTGAAAGTGATTGAGTCATTTCCGGTAATTGCCATGTCATCCACATGAACATAAACTACCGTGAACAATTGTTTGACTACATCTGATCGAATGTAGATACAATGGTCAATAGCGCATTGTAAAAATCCTATACTAACAAGGTATGCTTGAACGTCGTCTTGCCAGATTTTGGGAGACTGTTTTAAACCGTACAATGATTTCCTGAGCTTTAAAACCTTGTCTTCATATCCTACAATCACATATCCCTCTGGCTGTTCAATATAAATTTCATCTTCTAACACACCGTTTAGAAAGGCGGTTACTGCGTCCATTTGATGAATGTCCCAGCCGTAAATTGCCGCAAGAGCTACTACAAGTCGGAATGAGGTGGGTTTTCCAGTGGGAGCAAAGGTTTCTCCATAGTCGACTCCTTCCACTTGAGTGTTACCTAATGCAACGAAACGTGCCTTGTATTTCCACGAGCCATCACTTATCCACTTTTTCCGAAAGATCCACATACCGCGGATGACACACTTGTGATTAGGGCGGTCGACAAGATCCCACACATCCTTTTTGAGAAGAGAGGTCATTTCCTTATCGCAAGCGTCGCGCCAGCTGGGGGAGTCACCCGACAGCATAGCTTTCTTGTACGATTTCGGATCAGGAACTGGGGTTGAAGTATTAAAGCATTCTTTGGGTAAACAAGAGAAGTAGGTTAAAAATTCGAAGTCTTCAAACGTTGAGAGTGTGCACATGCCACGGTAGTCAACTTGTGATTTGTTTCTAGAAGATTTTCTGGTTTGAGCATGTTGAGGTGGATTGTCCTGAACAGGTTTGATTTCTTCAGGTTGAGTTAAAGTTGGATTCTCATTAATTGTTGAAGGATTTGATTCAATTAAGTCAGGATTCGGTGTGTCTTTTTCTATTTCATCAGAGCAAGGTAGAACTTCACTAGGGTTTATTTCAACCGTAGGTTCAACGAGCATTTCATCATCATCAAAATAGAACGACTTCACACGAGACTCTTCCAAAATCGGTTTATGATCATTCTTCAAAAATGGAAAGCAGTTTTCATTGAATGTTGCGTGAGGTGTGATAAAAATTTTCTTTTCTTTAAGATCGAACACATGAAAATTGAAGTTATCTTGATTGTATCCAACTAGAACTCCAACTGAAGTAACGGGTAAGTATTTTGACACCCTGAGTTCTTTCCTTATCAATCGAAAAGTTTGACATCCAAAGATTTGTAAATGATCTATGCTTGGTTTACAAAAGAACCACACCTCAAACGGTGTACGAAGATTTGAAAGGGCCTTCATGCAGCATCTATTCGTCAGAAAGACAGCTACACTACATGCCAGAAACCAGAAATTTTGGGGAACACCTGACTCAATCATCATACATTGGGCTTTGGTGATTACTGTCCGGTTTCCTCTCTCAGCCACACCGTTTTGTTCAGGTGTATGTCCAGCTGTCAGATGAAGAACAATTCCAAGAGATTCAAGTTCCGGTCTAAGTAGGTTATTCAAAAATTCACCCCCACGATCCAATGTGAACTGTTTAACTTTGCAACCTGTTTGTCTCTCACTTAGGGAAATGTAGTTTTTGAAACAGTTGAACACTTCAGATTTGCCTCTATCAATTAACCCGTAGATATGTCGGTAAGACGAGAAATCATCACAAAAGAGGATATAATAAGATTCATTTCCAATTCCTTTGACACGATTAATTCCGCTTATGTCTACATGAACGTTGTAGAACTTATAACCCAACAAGGGTTATACAGAGCTGGAAGAGGATAATCCACTAATAAAATGACTAGTAGAAGTTGTCTAAGGACTGCTCTTCTAAAACAACACAATCAGAAAGAGCTCTGTTGTATTGAGTACTGATAAGGCACCAGAGAAATATATCTTCACACGTAATTTAACTTCAAAAACACACTTTGTATTACTATCAACACTGCTATAGTGTTATTCCCAATTGATAACTAAAAGAAATAAGCAATATCTGATTTGATATTATTCCCAATAAGTCTTTATGACTATAAGACTAAAGTAAATTTCTCTTTATAATTGTAATAAAGGGCGTATTTAAGTGACCAGGTACTATTAAAATAAGTTTATAATGATAAACAAAATAATAATGGCGTAAATGATAAAGAAAAAAAAGGGAACAACAGTCCCAAAACCCTCTCAAAGTATATATAACAATGTACTAGAACTTTTACAATGGTCAACAGCCTCAAAACCAATCAAATCCGCCAAAAATTCCCTAAAAACCCTATGATGACGCAATGTAATGATTTTGTTACTAATAAATGATGTAATTTTCACAGCTAAAAGTGATCAATGACGCAATAATATGATGTACAGCACTTCTTATGATGAATACAGGTGATTTTTTCCTTGTAAACTAGCTGAAAACCAATTTTTGAGATTACGAATTTTTTCAGATGTGCTCCAATTTTTGATTACTAAAGTGCATCTTGTAGCCCACGTGTTACTGATCATTTCTGACACCTACATGACCTACTTCTGATGAGTGATGAGTAAGATATTGAGTTGTGAAGTTAAAGTTTTTAGTGTTACATGTGACTTGTGACTGTAAATTCGAGATTCACACCAATTCTTTATTTGCCTTATAACTTTTTACACACACCTCCATTACTAATGATTTAAAGTTTGTACATTATGTAATCCACTCTTCTGCGTTGAATGAGCCATCTACCAACCTATTCTGACGTCATTTGACATATGTAATTAGCTGAAAACCTCCATTTTCCACAAATTTCACCCATTTTCTTCACTTTTCACAGCTACTACTCTCTTTTTCTTGCTTTTGTAATATGACATCATCATCTATAACCTT
>NW_006768810.1:527892-594945 GCF_000204055.1 Melampsora larici-populina 98AG31
TGAATCCTGCTAATAAACTGGTAAACTGGTAATTGTGAATTTTTAATTGATCCCATAAATTGATCACCACAACGTGTTCTAGGAATTTCATTGATCTAGGACGAGTATGGTTAAAGGAGACGTTTGTATTTTTGGAAGCAGAGCACACATCACAAGGTTCTAGAGAATTGACTTTGGTTACAACACCATCCAAGCTATCATTTTTAATCATTGAATTTAGATAAGATGGGCTTATATGACCTAGACGTCGATGGAGAATTGAAGAAGACTGTGAGTTCGAGGCTTGAGGGTTTTGAGAAGCTGGTGAGCTTACTGGATCAATCACTACATTCATGAGGCCGTTCTCGAGAATCACTCCGTTAAGAAGGGCTAGACCATTCCTTACTAGGGCGAAACAAGTTGGATCTGAGTAATCGAAAACCTCGCAAACACCTTTCTTCTTAAGTATTCCACCAGCAATCAAGTTCTTGCTGAGTTCTGGAACATACAGACAGTCCGTGAGTTCAAATGTGGTACCATCTCCTGCTTTCAGGAGCACTCGTCCAATGCTTTCTACGGCTAACGAAACGTCACCTCCGGCCAATTTGAGTCGCCGATTAGAGTCTTCCACAGGTTTAAGACTGTCAGGTACAAACACCGAAGATATGTTGAACATATGGTGAGTGGCACCTGTGTCATGCAAACCCCAGATCGTAGTGTCGGATACAGCATTTGACAGATTTGCGGAGGGAGTATCATCTAATGAAATGACTTCAAAGCTAGTGTGAAAAGTGAGTCGTTCTAGATTTTCAGCAATTAGGTTGGCCGATGGAGTGACTCGTCTCATTCCTCTGACTTGTGGAGTAGTTGATCGTGAGTTTGAATTGAAACCAGAACGTTGATTTCCACCGAATCGACTAGCTTTTCGTCGTGCAAGAAAATCATCCCGTTATTTGAAGTTTTCTGGTTTGGACCAGCATTTATCGGCAGGATGTGGACCTTTACAGACTGATTCAGTGCATTCAAATTTTCGACCTCTGGAAGCTAAGTTGGCAGTGGTTTTGACAGCTTTCTCATCATGAGTGACTTGAGCTGCTAACGTGGAAAAGTTATGACGGGTGTCATAATCTCTCAAGTATTTAAGGACATCACGACGAGTAAGAGGATTGACAGTAGAGTGTATGAATTCAACAATTGACTCCGGAAGACGGTTGATTGAGTCGATGAGACGAATGGCGGACTGAGTATCATCCATCTTTCCTCCATAACGTGTAAACTCTATGAATAAACTTTCGAACTTATCCAAGTACTCGGTCAGACTGTCGCTTCGAGCAATCGTGATACTGCTTAACGCTTTTGACATAGAGGCCAATCGTTGAGCGTTAATTAGAAAGTGCCGGTCTTTGAGGAATTCCCACAACTTGAAAGGATCATGAAGGATGGTATTCGGATCTTCAGGATTGGTCAAGTGATTGATTGCTTGACAATGATTAGTTTTGTCTAAACGGTTCAAAACATAGCTAACGATTACTTTCTTGGTTTTGATCTGTTTATTGTTAGACAGTTCTTTGTCCGTGTAATCATTTTTCTCAACATAGTGGTGGAGTTCTAGAGTTTCGAGGTTATCGAAGATAGATCTTCTCCAGCTGGAGTAGTTACCATCAACAAGATCTTCGGTCACTTTAAATTTACTCAAAGCATTAGTGAGCTGCTGGCCATAGCGTTGGAGGGAGTTGCCAAACACAGTAGAGGTGTCTTCGGATGACATGGTTTTAGGAGGAAGAATTGTTCGAGTTGATTTCACTGAAGAGGTATCTGATTCAAGTTCAGAATCAGTGAGCGAAAAGTCTTCTGAAGATAGTTCGGATGACGGTGTTGACATGGACTTGTTTTATGATTTAGAAGACAGAGGTATCGTCGTTCGAACCTCTCGCTACCATATAGGAATTCGACAAATATGAGCTCGACGCTACAAAACAACAACCTTGATAAAGGTTGTAAAACAACTTTCAGCTGTTGACGAGACAAGCTGAGGCAAAATAAGACGAGCGAGTTCTAAACTCGACGAACCTGGGACGAGACAGGTGAGGATGATAGTAAAGAGAAAACTTTAGAATACTTTTCCTCGATGAGGATAAACAGAAACACAAAATAGATCAAGCTACACAACACACCTTGATAAAGGTTGTAAAACAACTTTCAGCTGTTGACAAGACAAGCTGAGGCAAAATAAGATGAGCGAGTTCTAAACTCGACGAACCTGGGACGAGACAGGTGAGGATGATAGTAAAGAGAAAACTGAACGAGATAAGAGAAAAAGAAGTAGAGAACAGAGTAGAAGGTATAACAGCGCATTCAATAAAGTATTAGTAGGATTCTTATAAAAGGTGAAAAAGAGAAATATGTTAAGGTAATAACTCACCTTTAGAATACTTTTCCTTGATGAGGGGAAAAGATTCTAAAGGCAGACAGTGAGAGGTTTATAAGAGAAAACAACGAGCAGTGAAAAAACTCAGACCATCACACAGCGAAACAACTACCAAACAGAACAGTTCATCTACAATCCCAATGCGGACATTCCTTCTACACAAATCCCAAACGTGATTTGATTTCAATATAATGCCTTCTTCCTACGTCTCAATCGTGACCACTACTCCCTAGTTCATCCAACCCAATCCGTCTACCTATGAAACCATTTCCTTAAGTCTTATCTTACCATACCTCAGTGGTTTTGACCTGATTACGTAAAGTACTTTTTACTCCAACATAAGGCACCAGAGAAAAGTATCTTTAAAGGACCAAAAAGCACACAGATTTTAACTCAAAAAGCACAATTTTATTTCTCTCAACACTGCTATAGTGTTATTCCAATACAATAACTAAGAAAATAAAGCAACATATTTTGACATTATTCCCAATGAGTCTTTTTGACTATAACACTAAAGTAAATTTCTCTTTATAGCTATAATAAAGGGCATATTTAAGTGACCAGGTACTGCTAAAATAAGTTTATAATGATAAACAAAATGATAACTGCATAGATGATAGACAAAAAAAGGGAACAACAATCCCAAGATAATCCTAGAGTATATATATAAATGTGTTACAACTCTTGCAATGATCAACAGCCTCAAAAACCAACCAATTTTGACCAAAAACCCCTAAAAATCATATAATGACGCAATGTAACAAATTTGTGACTAATAGATGACATAATTTACACAGCCAAAGTGATCAATGATGTAATTGAATGTCATACAGCCCTTCTTATGATGAATACAGGTGATTTTTTCCTTGTAAACTGGCTGAAAACCTATTTTTAAAGTTATGGATTTTTCCAAGTGATGTCCAATTTTTGATTACTAAAGTGCATCTTGTAGAGCTTGTGATACTGATCAATAATTGGCACTATATCAGGTACTTCTGATTAGTAATGGATGAGTTATTGATTTGTGAAGTTAAGGTTTTTGTATGTAAATGCTGTTACATGTATGTGTGTAAGTGTAAAATTTGAAGTTCACACCAATTTCTTATTTCTCTTATGACTGTCTTCACAAACCTCTGTTACTAATGATTTGAAGTTTGTAAGTTATGTAATCAATGTGTCCGTGTTGAATGAGTCATCTACCATCCAATTCTGACGTCATTTGACATATGTAATAAGCTGAAAACCTCTACTCTTGACAAAATCCACCCATCTTTACCACTTTACACAGCTGTTGCTCCTACTCCCTTGATTCTGTAATGTTACATCATCATCTATAACATTAGAAATCCCAGAAAATCCTCTTGGCAACCTTAAATATTACTAATACCACCATTACATATGTAAGCTACCCACAAAACCCTTGTTTACCAACTTCAAAAAAGTACTATTTCCTTAATAACTTCTATTCCTCCTTATCAACCATCAATATTAAAGTTTGTACTGGATACAATGATGCTGCTCTTCCATATTCTGAACTCACAAAACCCATAAACCTAATATTACTACCCTAAAAACCATTTCCAAGTCTGTATACCTATATTTTTGAGTTTTTCTTCTGTTTTCTTTCTGTTCTTTTTGTAATCCATTTGTTAAGGGCCCGTTCGGACACCGCAAGCAGATACGATGTGGCCAAATTTCACACTAAAAAAGTTACATACGGCCACATCATATCTGGGTCCAATCTCGACCAGATATTCAAAATCAGATCAGCGTTTGGTTCAAATATTTGAGGTCAATATCTGATCGTCAATATCTTGATATTGGTCCACATCGAGATACAGCCTTTTGGCCGTATCTCTCTATCTTGATGTGCCCCTCCTCCATCTATCTTCTTTGTTCATCTCCTTCTCAACTTCTCATCACCCACACACACCCTTATGTTCTTTGATCCTCACTGCTTTGCTCATCCACCCTCACTCCATAATAGTTTTTACTATTTTGATCTTTTTATAATCTCATCTCTGCCTTGTTTAGATATTTTTCTAAAGGATATTGTTCAAGGATCTTCGTTGAATAGTTATACTAAACTTTGAAAAATGCTATCAATGATACTTTGATTCAAAAGGTTTGATTGATCTTACCTTTGAACAGTAGTAGAACTAGAATCAATTGACAATTTGATAACGTAGATTTAGATGATGAAACTATTAAAACATCAATTTAAAATGTATTTATCAAAGTATATAGATGAAGAAATTGACCAATTAGATTATTTAAGAGATAATATCGAGTTCAAAAGAAGAATGGATACATCGAATGGAAAGATTACGGTAGGATGAGAACAATGAAGGTCAATGATGATTGTTTCAAAAGTTTGAGTTGAATGAAAAGATACATACAATCTCATGTGGGTGTTACCAAACAGAAATATGATCACTGCAAGGTCAACAGACGTCTGTTGACCTCTTTTGGATCGCTGTTTGGAAATCTCAGTATCTGAAAGACCACTATCTCGATGTGCCCCTTGAGATAGGGGCAAATCAAAATTTGGTTTTCAGGTCAGATAATATCTGAAAACGACCCGAACGGGCCCTAAGAGTTTATACTGATCTTAATAAGTTTTTGAGATAATATGGCCTAATCATGACATATTGAGAAATACATAAGCCTAAAAGAGCTTCTATCAAACAGATTCCTTCAATTTTGAGTTTTCTTCCCTGCTGAGATTTCCTAATAACCTTGGTAAACTACTATAACTAATTTTTTTGATTGATGCCATAAATTGGCCACCACAGCGCCCATGTGATTGAATTCCATCTGAGTTTAATCTTGGATTGTTTTAAACAGAATTCTGGGCAACCAGAATGGATATTTGTACCAAAGAAGGTTTCCCCTGGATAGGATGAGTGACAAAGTGGTTGCAGTAAAAGCTGTGTTTTTTGCAGTTCAAAAGCTGATCTTCTTTCCAAAATTGCCTTGCATATAGCCACCTGATTCGAGTGAGAACAACACTTCATGTGGGTTTTGATTTCAATCATTGTGCGGTTACCATCTAGAGCTTTCAGAAGTAGAAAGTAACACAATTGAGGCCAACATGCAAGTAAAAGGCTTAGAGATTGTGGTCATCATCTCATCTACAAGGTGTTGTAGAAATAAGTACATAAATCACATGATTCAGGATCCTCCTCCATGTATTTTGTCACACTTATGAGCAAATCACACACAAAACTTGATGTCAAATTTTGTTGATCTGCACCATAGGTTATGTAGCCCCAGTAGGATTTTTACATATGGAATTATTGCACTTATAGCATGTAATTGGGCCAAAACTGTGATTACTTGTGATGAGTAGGTTTTACAATAAAATTGGTAATGATGTGTTATCATGACTTGTAAAACAGTTGGAGTGTGGTTTATGAAGTGTTGTGATAATCAGTGTCATTATCACAAAACCAAAGTGGCACCTCCCCCTTTTATCTTCCTTTAAAAGACTGTGGAATGTGTGATACAACTGACACAGCAACCAGGACCCTGGAGAGCCCCAATATACCCTAGTGACAAAAATCCCCAAATTTTGCCCTCCTACCTACATGATTTTTGCCAGATTTCAAAAAAAATCTTGGATTCCTACCGGCAGAAAAAGGACCATTGTTTTTTGGGGACAAAAAATTCAAAATTCCTTCCATTTGAATAAGGACCCTCAAAATTGTGTTTTTGGGTGTTTCAGAGGAATTAAACATCACAATTTTTGTTGAAAAACTTGTAGCTTTTTCTAGAATTTGGTGGAAAACAATTGAAAGAGCTAAAGTGGGAACATCAAATCAAAACTCTACACGTGGTGGATATCAGAGAATTTGATCACAAGTAGGAGAAAAATATTTTTCTTTCTTGAATTTGGTAGAGATGAAGATGAAAAAGTTGAAGCAAGAACATCCAATTGAATCTCTAGACAAGGTGGAGAGGATTTGATCACAAACAGTAAGAAAAATTTACAGAATAAAATCGGAGGGTAGCTTATTTTTTTCGAGCTTGAGCGTGTTCAACAGCAAGTTGATCAAGAACTGCCTGAATTTACTGTTCTTGGCTCATAGCTTTCAACATAGCACAATAAGCTTGAGGAATCCATATGGTGTTAGCCTTGGGTTCAGTACTATTCATTGATGTGGTAGGGGGAAACACATAGTGAATTTCTGCAGTGCTATATCAAGATGAGAAAATATGAGGCAATTTGGACAGTTTTCTTCAAAACCACAATATGTTGGTACAATTGCATTTGGATGATTTGCTAGATCATTGGTCAAGTTGATCTCAATCTGTTTTGAGTCATCTAAAGGGCCTTTTTTAATCATATCTATCAATGGAGGCTTTGTTGTACTGTAGAAAAAGGTGTCCAATCTCAGCTTTGAACTTGATATCACCAGGCTTGGTATTCATAAGCAACGATGGACCTGGGTGCCACCATATCACTGCTCGGGCCCTTAGTAATAAGGGGGCTCAAGTCAAAATATTTGTGACCTTTTCTTAAAAAATTGGGGAAAGTTTCTTACGGTACCGTGCTGTAAAAACTTTTCCCAATTTGTAAAAAAGGACCGTAAAATTTTTGTTTCAGATCTCCTTCTAAGCAATAAATTTACACAAATTTGCGTAAAAAAATTGGGATGTTGTATAACTTTTCACAATTGCATAAATTTTTGTGTAAATTTTACGCAATTGGGAAAAGTTAAAGTAGTAAAATTTTTTGACCTGAACCCCCCCAATGTGCAGTTGTATGCTGATGGTGGTTATGGCCTGCAGAGGCTGGATTCCTACCCCAGGTGTAAGCAACATAATTTTTTTCCCTTGACTTTTTGACATATTCCTACCTCTTCAATAAGGCACATTTACTAGATTTTTTTGAAATTTTCCCAAATTCCTACCCAGAAGATTAGGACCCTTTTTGCCCAAAAAGGCCAATTCCTAAATACCCAATAAGCCGAGTATATAGGGGCTCTCCAGGGTCCTCAGCAACCTGTTGCATGACTAACCACGGTTGCGGTATCCAGTGCCCCGTTTTTTACTATTTGCAATTGGTGTCAAAATACCATTAACACCCTGTGTTGTCATCTGGTCTCTGACATCTGGAGCTTTCCTGACACAAGGGTGAATGGTTTCCAATATTGAAACATGTTTTGGTGACCAAACATGTTTCTTCTTGGTTCTTTCCACCAAACAAGACCATCTCAGGAACCACCAAGGGCCAAGGAGGCTGACCTGCTGGTGTACACAAACCCAAACCATCATCAAAAAGGTCATTCTGATGTGACCAACGGTGAAAGTTGCCTCACGGTCAAACTTAACCAAGTCCCTTGCCAAAGGCCCAAGGCTCCAGCAAAGGACTTACTGCCAAAACAAATTTCTTGGGTGAGAAGTAACCAGTAATGGCTCAAAAAACCCTACTTTAAAATCCTTGTTTTCTTGCCAAATAAACAGTACATGATTCAATTGCAAGCTTTTCCAAATCTTGTCTGGAGCTCCTGCTTTTGGGTCATAAACTGTGAGTCTTTTTCAAAATCTTCTAAGCGGTGGGGGCACTCAAAGCCTGTATCCCTCAAAAATTGGTGAAAATGACCACTTGTCTATCACCCAAAAGGACACATTCCCAGACTGATACAAGTAAGATTGAAGGCATATGTAGAGGCTCTTTGCCATATTCCTTTCCTTTTGCACTGAGGAAGGTTGATTGACCTAAAAAACCAATAAGCTGCTGTAGAGATTTTTGAGCCAATACAGGCTACACCTCATGCGAGAAATCTGTTTTTGGACGTAAGTCCCTTGGCAAGGGGCTCACATATTAGGGGTTGGCCAAAATTTTGACCAACCAGTTTTGTGCCTCTGAGAAGCCCGGCAAAAGGTGTTGAAGATTGAGGAAAACAAGTTCCCTGGGTTTACACATCTGTTACGGGTCTGACCTCAGCACCAAGAGATTTTGGGTGGGTACATGGGTAAGCTTTTGTGAGAAGAGAATGGTCTGGGGATTGGTGAAAGGTGCAAGAGGGCGTATGCGTGGCTTGTAGCGGCGCAAATTGCTTTTTGCTGTAAGAGTTTTGAATAGGTACAGCTTTGGCGTGATCAAGAAGCATCTCATACCGGTCTACTCTTTTGGAAAGCAAAAAGATTGATAAAAATTTTGGTCAGTTAAGAGTGGCTTTGATATTGCTTTCTAGCCATCTCGAAAGGATTCTTAAAGTGTTGAACTATGACTGAATGGGGTTTGCAAACCAGTTGGTCAAAATTTCGCCCAACCCCTATTGCGTTTGCTCACGGTGTGCCATATGAAATACAGGATTTTGGTCAGGCAAAGCCTGTCACTGCTTGGCCAACCATCCAAGATTAAATGCTCTTCTTTCTGGTGTTCATCATCCATGTGGTGTATTTTGGTGTGGTCTTCAGAGAAAGTACATGTCAATCGAGAGTGCTGCGCAGGGTGGTAATGACGGTGCAGATGTATATTATTTGCGCAGAGGTGCGCGTGAGCAGTCAAACTCCAAGACTGACTGAGACCAAGGCTGAGTTCAGGTATTGACTTCGAAATTTGTCACCAATCCAGTCGATGGGTGCATTCCAAGACATTACCTCCTCCTCATCCTTCATCACTCAAAATGATTGGAGCCCTCAATCGATTCATTGAACGACGTAGTAGACCTCTAACTTTCTTGGCCACTACGATTGGAGGCGGCTACCTTCTGGTATCTTACATCAAATCAAAGTTGGATGAGATTCAGGAGGAATTGGCCCGCAATCGGCTTACTACAGATAAGTACGTTAAGCTTGAACGAGACCATCCAATAGAGCTACAAATAATGATCGTGACTGAGCGACTGACTCAAAAAACCCATTTGACCTGACAGCCTGAGGCGTCGTTTCCATCAAAATCAAGATGACTGCCTCTTTACCATCACAGCATTGGTCCCCACTATCGGTAATCAGATTCTGGAGTCCATGAATGTCGAACGACTGGCGGATTTACTTAATCAGACCAAGAAGCCGCGACTATCCGATCACTCTGAGCCCATCACGCCAAATAACAATCAGCAGGTGGTCTCTGATATCACGGCAGACTCTGAAAACGCAAGCGAAATTCCAAACGATCCAATTCCACCCCCCAGCATTGAAGTGATCCCTGAAGAGGATACTTCTCTTCCTCAATCAGATCTCCCATCAGCTCTTAATGGCTCTAGTTCAAGCACTGGAGAGTCCGAACGCTCAGCTTTGAGCCCAAACCGAATGAACGGCCTTCCTCCATCGATGATTTGTAAACCCGAAAGTGAAGCCGTCATTGATGTACTCCTCAGACCAGATGGTACAGCGCTCCGAAAACGATCCGAGATTTGGAAAGAAGTCATGGTGCTCTCCTTTACTCGGCTATTCACTTGCCTTTATGGAATAGCGCTTCTAACGATGCAGACTCACATTCAACTTGGTTTGTTGGGGCGAGATGCATACCTGAGCAGCGTTATCAGTGCCGATGATCCCGATGCTCATGCTCATGGGCCAGACGAACATGATCGGCTGTATGTAATACGAAAGCACGATCTCATGGACGCTAGCACTGAACGACGCTATCTAACATTTTCGTGGTGGTACTTGCATCACGGGTGGAGACTCTTATCCAACCGGATCAGGGTTGCTGTAGAGGATGTCTTGTCTCGGAAAAGCCTCAAGGATGATATGAGTCTGGCCGATCTTTCACAGATCTTCAGAGACATAAGGTCGAAGGTGGAGGAGAAGGATGATGGAGAACCGTTCAGGTATGTAGACTCATTCCCCCCTGTATTTTCCCACTTCTGGTGCATCCTCGGAACCCGAATCAAGGAACGTCTTTTTGCTCATGGACCGACTTCGAGATTTTGAAACACTGACCGTATCTTGTAGTTTCTCGCCCGTCTTGCTACCTTCTACTACTCTTGAGGAGCTTGAGACATTGAGGTCCGGAGGAATGTCACCAATCGACTGTGTCGTAAACGCACGATTACGGGAATTATTGAACGAGACTCAAGATTTCATCGATTGTGACGATTTTCATCTCGTCTTGGTCTCATTAATGGATCGAGTGACACGAAGGTGTTTACAAAATGTCGCACAAAAGTCTAATGTAGAATTTGTCCATCCGAGATTTCTGGAGTTGAAGGATGATGATCCAAGTGAAACAGAGAAAAAATTCAAAACATGTAGATTTGTTACACTCTTACCTATCATCACTAGAGAAAGTCATCACATCCTCAATATGTTACCCAATGAATATACTGAGGTCAGAGCCCCTTCATATCCTCCCTTGCATCTACTACCATCAATTCTTTGTAACTCTACTAACTCTGCCCTCTTTTTGCTCTATAGCTTTTGAGCAACACTGTTGAGCTGAAGGAGTTTTCAAGTGTGATTTATACCAGTTTTGACAGTTACAGCTGAATTTTGATCTCTTTTAAGTAATTCCAGCAATTTGACTCTGCAATTAATCTCCTTTTCATTTGGGTTTTATGTTTCTTTGAATTAAATGGAAAATGGGGACAGTATTGTATGCAAGTTGTACTCTGGGTAAGTGTGTGAACAACACTTTATTCTTTGTCTTTTGAGGATTGTAGAGGGGAAGTATGACAAAGGCTATGTTTGTTTGTTATGAGGTGTTCTATGTTTTTTTCACTGCTTGTTATTGTATCATGCAATCTAATCTGTTGTCATAGAGCTCATCTTGAGGGTCATACAGGGTTCTTGACATATGTAATGAAGTAGCCAGTAATATATCATGTTTCTGTGTATACAATTCCATGTCGTCCATATTCAGGGCTAGTTCATCTTCCATTGCCACCTGGTGTCTGGGTCAAGAAAAAAATTTGGAAGGTCTGATGAATGTCTGTAATCACATAGGGCTGTTTTCCTCTATCCTGCTTCCCACCAATCCCTTGTAACTCACAGTGCAGTTCACTCCACACCATTAGCGGCTGCACTAGTCACCAGTGCACCAGAAATCCTTAAAAATTACTGCACCAGTGTGCACCACAGGGGCTTGGGGGGTTTTGGTCACTACGGCACAGCCCAGTGCCAGCAGACTATGTGGCACTGGTTTTTTCTTAGAGTGACCCAGTATGAGGAAAATGAACCTCACCATCAAAAACTACTTCTGAGGCCAATGCTGAAGCTCATCTGCTGGTTGACCCACTTGACAAAACAATTCTTTTCAGTGAAGAACTTGATCAGTAATATTTGAGGATCCATCCATGCAAACATCACACAGATTTATTACAATGATGGCAGGCAAGTGTACCTGGTCTCTTCTGTCCATGGAGAATTAGTTGCTTGGCTGGCTTCATCATCTACACAGTTCACCCAAGATCAATTTCCAAAGGTTGCCAAGTTGGCTTGTGACTTCTTGTGCTTTTTCTCTATCACTGTGCTCACGTCACTGCATATTCAAAAGTGCACATGGCTTCCCAATATTGATCCACTCCAATGCTTCTGCAGCATTACACAGTGCTCACTGAGCCAATTGCCAGCACAACTCATTTTTGGCGCAAACTTTGCTGTCCTGTCCTGGGTTGGGAGATTGATCCCATGTCTCTATTTGTGATTACAAAGAATTTTCCACTATACATTTTGATCAAAAAGCCCCAAGATGTGGATTGAAACTTGAAAAGGTGTGTCTGAGGCTTCCTATACAGTGCAGGCCTGGTCAACCTTAGACTTTGGGGGATACAAGAGGTACAAAGGGAGGTACAAAGGCAAGCCTTTGGACCCTCCAGGACCCCCAACATACAAGGTGTCCTCCACAGGAACAGTGCAATTGTTTTTCTTCTAGTCTTTGTTTGATTTTGTCTTATCATGGTTGCTTCTCAACTACCAATCAAGGTCATTCTTTATTAAACCTTCAATCAAATGTCGCATCAAGTCAGACTCATAGTTTGTTGGACTTCTGAAAATATCAAAGTCCAATCAAGCTCTACAAAAAGTGAACATCTAGGAATACTTCAAATTTAACCACCATGGTAGATGACATAAATGATTTATTCAACATACAGCAGAAACTAACTTAATACACAAGCCAGGGCTGGGTACTCTTTTGGAGTGCTCTATGCACATTGAACTTGCAACATGGGTAATTGGGTATCATAAAAAATCTTTATTTCAATATATAGTGATTACAACATGAAACAGAGAAAAGGATGGAAAAGAAAGACAGAATACATTTAGTTGACTTGTAAACCAGGGAGGTTTTTGTGAAGCAAAAACATCAAGGTATTGACAAAAACACATAATACATAAATAAAATACTAAACTTAATACAACTCTATCATTCTATTTTCCAGAGTGTAATTACATAGAAAACAGACATACTCAATCAATCTTATTACTAGCCTAGGTTGCAAATGAGAACCCTTGACTAGATATTAAGATCTAAGACAGTCCCTTTGGAAACAAATAATGAGAAACATCTTTAAAACCAAGAAGATGTTTCACACAAATTAATCACCAGATCCTGGTTACAACAGGTAAAGGGTCTAAACCAAATTAGAACCCTGAATAGGCAAAAGACTCACAGTGTCATTGTACCACTCACTGGCAAGACAACCTGAATCCAATCTCAATCCAATCTCAATGTTTGGCCTAGAGTAGCAGACAATTAGCAACCCTCCAGAATGAACTGAAATAACGTTTGGTTGCATGTCCACACATGAAGGTGTCAGAATGTCTGGAAGGTTTGAGTGATTATGCAGCCTGTGCATATCCCCCACTCGAACAGAATTGGAGGTCAAACTGATATTGAACTGACATTGTATTGAGATTGCATTGAGGTGAATGTAACTCATTGGCCTGCCAGTGAATAGTAAAATGACACTGTGACTACAGAAGTAACATAGCCAACACAACCAAAACATAACATATGACCATCCCAGGATCAAATAAAAAAGCTAGGTTACAATCAACAATGTAGTACACTCACCAAAAAACTCTGAAATTGTTAACAGACCAGGGGGAGAACATGGGGTAATCCATTTGGGTGCAGTCAACAGAATCCTCCAAGCTGGTAGGAATTTGAAGTGATATTGAGGGTTCATTTTGTCATAGATCTTGATCACCAGATCTGGCCAATTGGTCTCAACAGTGCTGCTGGGAGGCTTGCATTTGATCTGAGCATAGATTGATGAGAACTTGAGGGTGGCTGTCTTCAAAGAGGCCCATCTACAAAGTGTGATACAAAGAATCAGCTTAATTCATTGGGATCAATTACAATATGATAATTGCTTACCTTATTTTGACTGAATTTACATCTTGCTTCTCAAAAGGTGAGATTGCTTTGAGATAGTCAGTGACCTATAGGAAATAGACTTTGCCACTCTGGTTTGTTTGAAATTTGGGTTGCTGGCTGATGTGGATCCAAGCCACAGCTAGATTCTGCTCTTTGGCAGAAGACCAATTGTTTGATCTTTTCTTTTTTGAATAATTTTGATTATTGTGATGTTGATTGCTGAGAATATTTTGAATATTTTGATTGTTTTGATTATTTTCTTGATTATTTTCAAAATTTTCAATTGATTGTTCTTCAAATTCTTGATTGAATTTATTCATTTTGATTGATTGATGAGAGAAATCCAAAGGAAAATTGAATTGATATTGATGAAAGACAAAAACTGGAACAAAAATCAAACGATGTGTGTGTAGAAGGGGTGAAGTTTGCTGGGTGGCTTTGGTAGATTGTATAGGTACTGACTTGGTAGAGATCCAGTACATTTGCTGGACCTCTACCAAATTTTGAGTGAATCCATAAGTACTGATCTGTACTTTGGTCACAATTGGGGTTTTCTGGGCTTGGTACAGTAAAATTTACCGTACCAAGGCCACTTACCAAGAGGATTGTGAATTCTCTTACTTATACTTGATTATATATGTGTGTTAAGTATATCATGTAGTATAAGAGCATCTCCTATTGTTTGAGTAAATTTACAGCAAATTTTCTGTAAATACTCACTTGGTACAGTATCACTTGATACAGAACGGTGGAAAGCCACTATTGTTGCATTAAATCAAACAAAGTACAGTATGTACTGTACAGAGATACCTTATTCCCACTATTGTACATTCAGAAAGGAAACTGCAAATCTCAAGACTCATGTTCTATCAGACAACAATCCATTTGAGAACAATCAGTTTGCAAATAAGACGATTGATCTAACAAATGATTCCAAAACAATCACTTTGGAAACAAGATGATTGATTTGATAACAATTGATTTGAAAACAAATGATTGAAAAAGATTGATTACAGCTGTTCCAACAATTAATGGTAGAATTCTTCATTGGTGTGTTGCATTTGAATTTAATCCAAAAGTCAAAAACTAGTTAAAGCCGCCTCAAAGTGACAGGTCTCCCAGGCCTCCTTGTTCATTTGCGTGCAAAACTAGGTTTAATCCAGTTTTGACCTCTCTAGATTTAACCTTGAGAGCAACACACAATCATAGAATTCTGCCGTTAATTGTTGGAACAGCTGTAGAAAAAGATTAATTAGAAAACCAACAAATTGTCAATATGACCATTTGAAAACAATTGATCTGAGTAAATGAAGAATTCACATGATGGAATAGGTACCAACACCTCAAAAGTGGTGTTTGAAGGTGAGGTACATACAGGTGTAGTGCAATAGAGTGGGACTGTGTGAGGATGAGTGATATGATTGGCTTGGTGAAGTCAAGCAGATTTGCAGATACACACCTCTGCAGACTACAGATTCTGTAGGTACCAATGCATGTTTTTGACACAATTGGGGATTTTGACCCTTGGTACAGTAAAAGTTACCTTACCACAGCCATTTACCAAGACAATAGGAGATGCTCTAAGTGTTGTGACTTTTGACACTGAGTTATGAGGTATAATTGGTGGTTCAGTACATATTACATGTGGTTTTGAGTGTATGTGTATATGTAATTTAGGACTGTGACCCGGGCCCAGCCCTGATTGACCTGGTCTGCCCAATGGCATCTTAATGGTCCACATGGCCGGGCCCAAGGCCACGAGACCTAGCCTGGCAATGCTCCGGAAGGCCCTGTAGGTGTCTTGGGCGCCCAACCCAACTGGGTTGGCATTGGTTTTCTGGTCACTAAGCCTATTAATAAACAATGTTTGAATGGAAAACAGCTGACATACAACTTACCTGCCAGTTGCTCATCACCGGTTGCCCCTACCCAGCCGCGGGGCTCAACTTCTGGCCCTGCCCTGAGTGAGCCGAGCTGTTTTTGGAAGCCATTGGGTCACATCAGGTCCGGGTCTGGTCACAAGGCCGGCCTCAAGTTTGCAGGTCCCAGCCACAGCCCTAATGTAATTAGTGTTTGCACAAGTCTATCTGGAAAAGGTACAACACATTAGTTGGGGCTGGCGCAGGAAATGTGTTGTATCTTGTCCAAATAGGCTTGTACATGTAACTAAGTTTCTTGAGTGTTGATTGTATGTTACAAGTTTGTCTTTGGATACATACATATGTACTCCGGGCTGACAACAATTTACCAGAGGCTTGGTCAAGGGGCTTGAGTGATGGTCAACCCACTTGGTGGTAGAAGTTTGGGCCAAAATTGACCAAAACATGGTCTGGACCCATTAACACCCTTTCATCTCTAGCAAACAAGCCATTCATTTATGTGACTCCAGCTACATCTTCTGCTCAAAACCGCCTATTCATATTTCTCAATTTTGTCATGGAAGGCATTTCCATTCCAATCCAAAGATGAGAAATCAACAATTTTTGATCACTCAAATTTTGACTTTTGTGGTTACATAGCTGGGATTTGCATAACATATCAATTCAATTATCATCATATGTTCATTTCCTAAAGGCCTTGATCATGCAAAATGCTCATTGAGGGCCCAGAGTTTGAATGGGAGCTTTGACTTGAAAACTACAAGCACTGTTGCATTGTAGAGCAAAAATATATGGCCTCACTTCAAGATTATTGTTACAACTCACACCACTAACTGCTACAACTTTGGCACAAGTCCTTTGGTCAAGCCTTAGACATGCTGTTGCAATGTGCTTTGTTAAGTTATCAGCAAAAAATGTACAATTCTTCAAAACCATTGCTCTCTTGATTCTTGCACCTTTTACCTGATATCAATCTCGTTAGCAGGGTTCAACTCAAATATCTTGATAAGGAATTCAACAACTTCTGTGAAATTGTTTAAGGACAAGTCAAGCTAAAAAAATGAGGAGTCATAAAAACCTCAAAGCACTATGTCTTATAATCAAAAAGAGAAAACAATCTCTTACACAAGGTAGAAAAGCTTTTTAAAAAAGTACATTGTATCTGCTGATATAGATTCAACAAGAGGAAAATATGGAAAAAACAATGGTTAAGGAACAAACAATAACCTGTACACCTTTCCCTTGACACAAAGAAAACCGACTTTTTTGTTCAAATTAGAAAAAAGCAAGCATTTTGAAATCATAAGCATTGAATCATAATTTTAGACCTCACAAAAGATACTTGGAAGCTCTAAACCATGAAATCACAGGGGGGAAATAGGAGCCCACATTGATGTGAGCAGAGAATGTTTCAACGTATCTCCAAGTTTGTTTTGGGTTTGTTTACAGATTTCCTTCAAAATTCCTCAGGTTTTCTTGCAGCTCATCATCTGATTAAATGGTAAGCATGACTTGAGCGGATGAGCTAACCCTCCCTCAGGCTTTATCCCTTAGCTGAGAAGCCTGAGGGAGGTCCAGCTCATCCGCTCAGGTCAACTCAAGCCCTTCAATGCTCAGCTTGCACAGTCAAGTGACCAAATTGAATGAGTGGTGAGAGACCCAATCAAATGTTGGATGAAAAACACAATGGGAACAATCCCTGATTGACACCCCTGGACATGATATCCGGCCGCAATGCGGGTACGGGGCGGATCATTCTTGCTGATCCTGTGATCCAGTGTGCTTCTGATTAAAATTTGACTTTGCTTACCCCTCTTTCACCATTTCAATATTACAATAACCAACTATCAAATGGACACAATCAAGAAGAAAGAGAAGTCAACATTCAAACCTGGCTTCCTTGCTCATTCTGCTTTACACAAACCCTTACCGATTGTCCTTGCTCCAACCGACCATCCAATCTTTACAAAATCAAAATCAATCATCAAACAAAAACCTCCTTTACCTTCAATCAATCCACCTCTTCATCAAACGCATTCCAATCTATTGAATGGACAGCTTAAATTATCAAACAGAATCACAATTCATTTTTGAATATATCAAATCTAGATTGATGTCAATCTTTACTTATCAAGACCAAAATCATCTTACAATCTGCTTAGGGCTTTAGACTTGATACCAATAGTTTAATTCTTCTCCGATGGATGAATGTATTTTGATCCTGGTCAGTGGAATAAGACATTGAGATTGTTGGTTTCAATCTCTTCTCTTGATATTAAGGGGGCTCAAGTCAAGATTTTTGCAGCCTTTTCTTAAAAAATTGGGGAAAGTTTTTTGGGGTACCGTGCTGTAAAAACTTTTCCCAATTCGTTAAAAAAAAATTTTCAGATCTCCTTCTGAGCAGCAGATTTCCGCAAATTTGTGTAAATTTGCTGCTCAAAAAAATTTGGGATGTCGTATGGGAAAGGTTTTTCACCATAAAAGTAGTAAAATATTTGGACTTGAGCCCCCCTATTGCCATTGGTTTAGAAATTGATCAAGTTAAAGTCAAACTTCAATTTTCATCACTGGTGTGGTTGTTTGATCAATTCCATTGAACCTCAACTTTGATTAGAAGCTAACATCAACAATTCAAACCGGGATTGTTCAACTCGGGATTGATTGGCTAGTGTCTTTGTCCTTTACATTTGATCCCGAATAGTATCAATGCGCCTGTCATAAAAATCACATCATCTCGTCTCAAAATGTCTTCCAATTCTTCCTTTGCCTCACCGTCTGTTTATCTGAAAAAGACTGCACCTTGGTGTATCTCTCTTCCTGATATGTCTAATTGACTTTCTTCTTGGTCTAAGCATGAGGATAGATGGGCTTTTGGAATTGGAAGCGGAGCCATGTGAGGCAAAAGGCCAAGTGTCTGTTCCTTTCCTCCATACTTAAAATGGCATTTACTAACTCCTTATCCATTGTTTGCAATCCTTCCAGTCAACGCGCTGTCAGTCAAGACGACTCTTCCTTTGATCTGCGTGGCCCTGTTCACAAAACTCCCAAACCACGGCTATTGTCTTATGGACCAGTCTCCAATTTGATGGGCTCTTGGGCACCACTTAAATCACTAGATCCGGATTCCAAGCCTTCATTGCGCAACACTTTGGACATGTTTGAAAAACCTCTTTGAACCCGTTTTTATGAGCCGCCACAAACAAAAGTGAAAAAAGACATCAATAACCGCAGGTTTAGCCGAGCTGGTATTATGTGTCACTTGAAAAGCATGGTCTTGAAGGCACCTGTGCAAGTAGATCAAGATCATCAGTCATCTCTAGCCTCTAGCCAACCAGCTTCAATTGAATCCCATCTATCTCGGACCAGCACACTTACAAATGCAGGAAGAAGGTCTAGGTTACAATTTTGGCATCACCAAAAAGATAGTAGTATCAGCTCTGAAGTTTCAACTGGAACTGGAAGTACGAAGAGTGAAATGGGACAAATCTCAGGTCCAATCTCAATCCGTTTGATGACTGATGACAACATCACTGCTCTCTTTGGACCTTCTGGCAAATTGACTCCATATCAGAATTTACCAAGATCAAGGAGAGGATCAGACTCTTCAGCAGATTATTCATCTGTTGACAATTGGAGAAGCTCTCAATCACCACTGAGCAAGCAAGTGCGGTGTGTGTGTCCTTTCATCATCAATGATATAGTGATGATACTCACAGCAGATTCTCCCTGATATTGATTCACTCACTAGGTATAAATCACCTACGCCAATCAAAATATCACCAAGCAACAATCAAACTGACAATCAGCAGAAATTTCCCACTTTGTAATCTATGTACCCAGCTGATTCAATTGGGTACATATACTTCTCTATAATTGCTCAAATTGTTAATTATTGCATATATTCAAAATACTGATCATTTTTGTCTTATTTACGTAGAAGCACACCAAGAGCTCACTGCAGTTCTCCTTCTGTACCACTTTCAAGTCCTTACTCGACCTTGGCAAAGCCACCTTGCCCCCCCAGATTAAGACCTGTAAGTCAGGATGAGAGGAGATGCATTACATGATCTACATCCTGATGAATCGTATGAATTTTTCCTTCATCTTTTGATTGATAGCTTTCTCAATTTGTAGGTTATGGCTTCAGGATTCTACTAAGAAGGGGGAGCCAAGCGTGTTGTAGCTTTCATCTTGAGATGGACAAGCCACTGGTATCAAACCTAGGAAGTACCAAAGCTTGTACTGTCCAACTATGTGTTGTTAATCAGGTCAAGAAAGTTTTTTTTTATAAATAATCTATACTCATTCCCAACACTCTTTTTATTTATAATCAGTTTATATATATCAATTTTCAATTTTTTTAATATCTTGTTTTTGCTCTTTCTTACAAACTTGTTCATCTTGACTACTAATCATTCATATTAAGAAATGAGATTATATTATTTTTTATAAAGCGTATTTGAAACTAAGTATACAACACTTCAAAATGAAGTTACAACCATGCATGTAACTCAAAGCAAGAGAGAGAAACAAAAAAACCCAACTAATGAAAGTGCAACTTTGCCCAAAAACAAAATCAACTCAAACTGTTTGTCGCTTTTCATTACCATCCTCACTACTAGCACGTCTAATAGCATCAAATGTTTTCCAATCTTCACTTCCTTCTTCTTGTTCTTCTATGAATTGAAAACTCTGAAGCTCAAGCAGCAAGCCATTCTAAATTTTGACTTCTATGTTGATTGGTTTTGATTAGATTAGATTGGAATTGTTCATTTGAAAGTGTTAAAGGTTTTTCATTGTTTCCTAATCCATTTGGTATAAGTCTTAAAAGTGATTAAGCCTTAAGAGTGATTCTATATCAAGTGATTCACCTGATGGGATTGGATTTGGATTTGATGGTGTTACACAACTTGAATATGTCTACATCTTTTAATGTTCCGGGTAGTGATGAAATTTTGAATTAGATCCAAACTGAATGAGTATCAATGACAATGACAAGATGAGCAAATTTAGACAAGAGTGAGAGTAAGGATAATAACTTTGAGCAAATGATGTATAGAGATGATCCAAACTTTGGATCATGAATTTGGATGGATCATGGGGAATCTGGGAGAGTGTGAAAGGAAGTCAGCCCATTGTTGAGAGCGCTGGTTGGAACAGGTTGGTGCCAGTTTGTGTTTTTACCAGGTTTCTGAGGGTCAGGGCCAGCTTCCGTGGGCTGAGAGTCAAGACTGAGGGCCCTCCCAAAGGATGAGATCTCAAAGTCTGAGGACATAAGACCCTCTTGGCACCTGAGGTTTTTCTTTCAAAGGATTGAACTGTTCAGGCATTTCTGAGTGTACAGCAGTGTGCCAGCTGAGTGCTGAGCACTCATCTATGCTCAAGGGATGCTCATGCAAGATGAAGATGAGCATGCTTTGGCAAACTCAAGCAGAACATAGGTATCAAAGGCTGAGCACCTCAGTGCAACAAAAAATGTGGATTGAAGAATTTTTGAAGAATTTTTGAAGATATCTGGAAAGCATCCCCTGCTCACGTCAATGTGAGCTCCTATTTTTCCCCCTGTGAATATGAATCATGAATTCCAAGCAATTTCTAAACCATATTTCAGGTTCAATGTTTTTCAACTTGAACCCTGCTATTCTGAGCAGGTTGTACCTCTCTCCTGAAATCCATTTCTTACAGGGGTGTGATTTGCTATCACCTACTAGAAGTTCATGTACTTAGTAATCCTAGTACTACCGGATTCTAAGAAGCTTACGGCTCGTAAGAGCTGTTCTACCACCGTAGACACAGACTTTAATTTCTGTTAGAGTTTGTGTTTAATGTGGTGTGGGGAGGGCCTCAGAGGGGTGTAGAGGTATGAAAAGATCACCAGATCATACCTCCAATCCCTCTGAGGCGAGAACAGGACTCTCAGAGAACGCGGGCTTCTCAGCCCCTCAACTCACGTATGCTTGGAGCCGTGAGCCATGAGAAGACCCACAACTCGAGCCTACGTGAGTCTTGCTCTCTTCGCACCTTATCTTATTGAGACTTGATGCCACCTACTCCCCTGTATTCTCTGAATAAGCTTTCATACACTCGGACCCGATGGGCTGTACAACTCAACGTGTACAAAATAAACGGAATGAACATGGGAGGATCTGCTGACTGTAATCGGAACCTTAATTACGCACGTCTCCCTTCCTCTCCCCCAACCGCACCTGAGCGAACTATCCTTGTGAGCCTTTAACTTCCCTTTTCAACCTTTCCTCCTTTAACTTCTTCAACAGAGACTTTGTTTGCTCCAATTCCTTGTCTGAATATTTCCTTAAATATATCTTATAGGCGTCCGAAGACCATCGACCGCACAATTTGATCGCCTCCCTCGACGCTCCCAGGTTCCAGCGTAAAGACGCCCCGCCTATTCGAAACGAGTGGCCATACAGGTTCTGCTTGGACTTCGGTTTGTGAGCGTTCCATATGTCATTTAAGAGTTGCATCGTGTCGGCTTTCTTTAAGACGTGCTTCTGGCTTCCCGAACCGATTGAAAAGACTTTGTCTCTCGGGTTTCTTGGACGGAAGTTGTATAGGAACCTCAAGGCGTCTACCGGGTCCAGACAAGACTTCTGTTGTTGGGCATGTATGTACTGGAGCTCTCCTGGTTTCGCTGTTTTAGCGTGTCTAAGAGTTATTCTGACGTTCAAACTGTTCTTTCCCCAGGCTACATCCTCCCATCTCGGTGTTGAATCTGCCTCGTTGTCCGATATTAGTTCTCCTAGACAAGCTGTACCCCAGAAGGCGACCAGTGCCAGGGCCAGAACTGCCAGACCCTTTTCGCCTTTCTTCGGTAGTTCCTTTTGAAGTATCACCAGATCCGAAATGAGCACAGGTGGCCTGACCTTGTTCTTGTATGCGAACTCCGATTCTACGATTCGAGATGCCTTCAGGAGAGCTGATACTGCACCGTCAACGCCAGTAGGATAATCTTCGTTGTGAAACAAATGCCAGGCTTTCACCCCAGCAACATACGCTTTGAGGGTCTTAGATCCTACAGACTCGTCCTCCTCCGCCTTTGTTTCCACCTTCTTGGACGCCCAGACTACGAAATGCTTCATTACTGTCGGTTTGATGGGTAAGAGGTTTTCCGGTTTGACTTCGTTCAGGAAGGCGAATCTATGTAACTTTACAATCACTGAGTTATAATGTTTTAACGTCCCATCTGCCCAAGTCCCCCTCAGGTAATGGCTCTGTACCGCATTTTTGTTCGAGGTATCTACCCCCATTGCATTCTTCTTAAAAGACCCATAGCACCTGGTGAGTCTTCGCACATCAGCCACGTCTACCCTCGAATTCGGACTGCTTGTCGAGTTTCTAGAACTTTTGCCGATTTTCATTTGTGAGGGTTACTTGCCGCAGGATGAACTTCAAATCTTCCGGTACCTCTATAATAACTTCGTTGTACCAGGATAAGTCTCCTAAGATCCCTCGCGACAAACCATCAGCATCATTGTCACCCGAAGTTACCCGGCGTTGCCGGACGTTACAGCCTAACCGAGTTAGTAGGTGTTGAATGCGTTTCAACTCATTGTTCACTAGCCCATCTTTAGATTTACGCTTTCTTAAACCTGCTTTGGTTGTGGTGTTATCGGTGTCGACCCAAAAGGTCTTACCCTTTACGGATACTAACTTTTGCAGAACCAGGAGGCCTAGCCTCACTGCGACCGTTTCCGCCCACGCGATGGTGCGTTTGCCCTCTCTCAGTTCCAAAGTCTGCCAACCGTCCTCGAATCTGAAGCTGGCCCAATTCTTGCCTACTAAAACCCCGATCCTGGCAAATGGAATACCGCACATCAGGTCTGACGGTTCCTCCCTTAGCAACAGCGATGGTGCTAAGAAAAAACACTCACCCAAACGAGGAAGACGCGTCATTCACCCATCCTACCTCAATTGGTTTGGCGCACGTGACCAAGGGCCTCACGTCGAATTCAGATAAGCACTTGAGCCATTCTCGCAGGTCATCCTCCACATCTGATGGTACTTTCCGCTCTGCATTCTTGTTCATCCAGCTCTTCAACCATCTGTAGAAGGACCTCAAGTATGCCGCCATGTGTGGCACTATGTTCACCGTGTGGCTCAGTTTCCCCAATGCGCTCTCGATCTGTGAGAATTTCCAAGCAGAGTCAACCACCAACAAGTCTCAAATCAATTGGAGTCGTTCCTCCAATTTCTCCTCAGGTAGTCTGACCGTATGGTCCCTTCCATTCCATATAAAGCCAAGGTAACGCTGTTCATCAGCGAAGTCGTGATTCTTCTTTGGATTGGACTTTACACCTAGCGCGGTGCTCAGGTTAGAAATGTCCTCCAGCGACACCTTGTCCCCCGGGCGTCTGAAGATCAGATTGTCGTCCACCCATCGAAAGATGATCGCCAGTTTCAGGAGTGTCTGTATCACCACCTTCCAAACGTCCGCCGGAGCCCCAAACACTCCGCAGCTCGCCACTCCCCCAAAACCGACCGCCAAGTCGATCCAGATACGGTTGTAGAAGTCCAGAATGCAAAGAAACCGACGTTGGCATGGATGGACGGGTAGTTGGCGATAAGCCTTTGCCCAGTCAAAGATTGCCATCTCCCACCTACCCGGGTTCTCTTGTAGAAACAACGCCACCGTGTTAAAGTCGTCCCACTGGGTCCCGTAGTTGTGTTTATCTACGAAGGAATTGACGGAAGGTACGTTCGGGTCTCCTTTTGGAAACGAAAGATCATTGATCATTTGAATCGAACCATCTCCATTTACAGCTCCTCCCATCGGATTCGTCCTGAAGAACCCGAACCTTTCTCTAACTTGCTCTGCTGTGAAAGGGCCAATGATTCTCTTTGCATGCGCCTCCTTCCACAGTGTTGCCTCTATTTCTCGGCGTACCTCTGTGGCTGACGCATGGTTCGGAGGTGTAAACCAGTCCATGCCCTCGATGTCGTGCTGGGGTATTCCCAAGCAGAATCCTTCGGTAAAGCCGTTGACTATGTAAGGGATGTCATCCTCCATCCCCACCCTCCTCATCACATTTATCCATTCGGGGATCACCATATCGCACGACACCCTTGCAGGCCACCTGTTAGCCACCTGGACTGTATACAGTATCCTCTGACTTAAAGGTAGAACTTTCTTCTTCAGGTTCACAGGCTTGTGTTCTCTATCTGACTCCTCGGACTCCGACAGCGGGGCTACCTCAGCTGCACTCGAGATCTCCACACTCTTACCACGCACGACTCTCTCCAAAACACTATGCACCACTACGATGAATCAAGAAATGGTTCAGACTTATGATTGCAAACCACGAACACAACAACTACTTTCTGAACGCGTACCAATACAAGTAACAACAAGAGTGAAAACCACCATCAAAGAAATCGCACAATTCATACAAGCAGAGAAGAATGATTCAACGATTCACGTGGTAAGTAGGTAGGAGAAAGGGTTTTTTTTTTTTTTTCCGTCAGTATCCAGGACAGACAACTGATGAAGTGGATCTAATCCTAGCCTCGAACTTACTTAGATTGGGCTGGGGTTGCTTTGTACGGCACAAAAGCTGCCCTCTGCTCCGGCGCTAGTGTCGCACTCTGAGCCTGTGGTGCCTGAGAAGTCGAGGCTTGTGGCGCTTCTTTCCATAGCGAGACAAGTATACGTCAGCGCTTCGGATCTTATAAACACACTGTGCTTTCCTCTGAGCAATGATCAGTACTCACGAAAGGAACCAAACGACTGCTTCGAGTGGTTCGACGTCTGATTAGCCCCCCCCCTGGAACGCTCCTCTCTGGGATCTCCCCCTGTTTCGACTCCTGGTCTTCCATTGTCCAGGACCGTTCTTCTGGTTTCCCGCCGAGCCTGACGCCTTCGGATTTGACTGGCTTGACAACGGGCGAGGTTTTCCCGTGGCAAAATTGAAGCCAAACTTGGCCCCCCCTAGAGCGTACGGGTTTCCTGAGGTGTAGACCGTATCACCCGCTGAGTCGCAATGCCACTTTGCAATTGCCTCAATGTCCGGCTGGAGGCCATCCGGTAAGCACACGTAGCTGTAAGACTCCTCCTTTTTCTTGCGCTTCTCACCGGGATCTGGCGCATCTGACTCATGCTTCCGAAACACCGAAGATCTAATGTACAGGTGGTATCGTAGGGCCACCATCCAACAACCGTACTTCTCACTCATCTTGGTCACAATCTTCACATGCTCTTGAATCCACTTGGCGTAGTCCGTGTGTCCGTAAAGGTCTGCGGCATACTGACTCTTGAGATTGCTGGCCTCCACAAATTCACCGAAGTCCATAAGACGATCTCTTTCGATCTCCAGGTTGCGCAGTGCTCTCTCGCTGGCCAGGTTGAGAACCGTTGGGTCTGAAGTACCGAAGCTATTGACGTTCTCTCGTAAGAAGATCGAGAGCGGAACGTAATCGTTCATCTTCTTGAAATGCTTTGCCCACCTCTTGGGAAGATTAGGTAGGTCGTAAGCCTTCACCTTCAAGCGTTTGAATTTCAACTTCTTAGATTTAACAACACTCCTCGCCAAATCCGAAGAGGAGGAGGACTTCGCCGAATCAGAGTCCGAAGAATCCGAAGAACTCGCTAGAGCTGGAGCTGGAGAATCAGAGTCAGAGTCTTTTGCAGACAAGGCTGAATCTGAGTCTGAAGAGGACGAGTCTGGAGCTGTTCTCTTCTTCCCTTTCTTCTTTTTGTGAGTCGCCTCTTTCTTCTTCTGCTTCAATAGCTTCTTTCTAGCTCTCTCTTCTCCGCCTTTCACTCCTTTCTTCTCCTTTGAGCTCGAGGTGTTGACTTCACCGTACTTGTCATAGAAGCGCTTCTGGAGACGTTTCACCCGATTGAGATGACCGTTTTTCACCTCCTGAACTATCTCCTCTAGCCAAGCTAGGCGTTCAGAGCTCTTTCCTTTCTCCTTCTTGTCCTTCTTGGACGAGTCGCCTGACCTCTTCTTCGAGACCGGTGCGACATCTACGAAGTGAGTCACAAAGACATGCAGACAGTCAACAACTCTGAAACTTATAGGGAGTGAGACCGCTGAGCAGGAGCATCATCTCTGCTAGGTGGACTCCGGATTGGAGAACACTTCCTTGCCTCTCCTACTTGGGTGGCATTCCGGCCACCTATCACCACTGGGATAAAATCTCCCTCGGGATAAAGCCATTCACTGGCCTCACAAACACCTGACGGCGGAGTGTAAACACATCTACACGGGGATATTGCTCAACCCCCCAAGGGGGGAGCTTCCAAGCTAACGGGCTCTTGGTCAAGGATTGGTACGAGACCACTTCCTCTCCGCCTGGAATAAATGATATGAAAATAGGGAAACATTACTCACGCTTCTTTGAATGCTCTTCGACAACAGAGTCTTCTGCCGACGAATCACTATCCGAAGCTTCCCGGGACTGACTTAGATTCACGAAGCGTCCGATTTTGAGGACCAGTTTGATTGGTGCTTTAGGCTGAACCATTTTGGGTTCTTCTTCGATTAACTCCTCCTCTTCCCTTCCTTCATTCTCCACGTACTCTCCACCACCTTCTCCTTCACCGCCTTCTCCTTCAGTCTCTTCCTCCTCTTCTCCGTGGAAGGACGTGTCATTTTTGATCAGATAATCAACCGGAGCTTCCCGGACCACCGTCTGTTTAGTGGCTTCTAGCGCCTTCGACGAATTCCTAGTTGCCCTTTGTGTCGACAGAGTTGCGTTCTGTTTAGTCATCTCTCTTTCCTTTGCTTGATTTGCTGCTAGAGTTGTCCTATGGGATTTGTAAAACGAAAAGAATTTTTGCTTGGATTTTTCTACTCTAGTCATGTACTACGAAATTGACCTTTTAATTGAGAGTCTTTTGAGAAAAAAGAGAGAGAGGGGGTGAGAAGTTCGCAGGGCTGACTGGTCTCCCAATGAAGGATGAAGTGGAGGGAAGCGTGGGAGAAAAACTTTTCTCAAGCTTCCAACCTTGTAACTGGTTACAACCTTCTGGGAGACACGTGCGCGCAGCCCCGCTCCTCACCCCCGCCCTTAGAAATGGACTCCGGTGTACCGTCGCGGGCTTTGGGAACACCGGTAATTAATTTTATACTGTTTCACCACTATCAAATTATCTAATTGAAATCCATGTAATTTTGACCTATTCATTAACTATGGATGTGGTGTCATGATTGATTGAAGTCCCTTGAAGTTGCATCAGAGGGATTCTTGAGATCTGTAGTTCCCATAGGCCACATTTCAATTCTGTTTGGTTGTTGGAAAACCTGACATCACATTTTCTGTGTCCAATAAAAACATCCAGTAAAACTGTTCCAAAGTAAAAATCTAGTGCTGAATTTTAAAAGTGAGAGGATATAGATTAGTCCTTGTAGGCTAAGATAAGACAGAATAGTTAGTTTGAAGAGAAGATCATTGGCTCTTGAGATTGACTGTTTAACTGAATTCATTTATGTTGGAAATCAATCTTTGTAGGTTATTTCTCTTGGATTTATGAATAAGAAAAAAAAATTGCAGAATCAAAAACATTAACCACACCTTCTTTCAAAGAATAACACACAAAATCAAACTATCAAATTTCTTAAATCTATGTTTCAGATGTCCAACTTATTGCAGCTAGATGTGGAGTTTGATGGGACTAGGAGGATGAACAGGACCTAGGGAGCCATATAATTGATACCAACATAAGAACAAGAAATAAGACAGAGTACAAATAGGTTTGTAAATTCTTTATCACCCATATCAGTCATTTGCAAACATGCACCAGCAAGAAAAGACAGAAAATCAAATGAAGTTCTGGTACCTTACCATACATTACCTTGCAGAGAACTACCCTGGTTAGTGAGATCTGGACTACCCTCATACACCATATGATTATCCAACTCTTACAGGTGAGAAGCAGACTTTTGGTAGAGGAAATTCACATCTGCAACATGAGCCAGCAAAAATGTTCTAAAAAGTGTGATGCAGAGATCAATGGATTTTTAAAACAAGTAAAAAGATCAAAAGGTAATAAAAGTATTCTTTTAAAAAAATCACAATCAAAACCATTACAAAATACTACAACAACACCACAATTTCAAACCTCTTTCTTTCAAACCAAATCCAAAAACCAAATCTCAAAAATAAGATTGATGATCTGAACAACAATAAATCACATGATGTCCTTATTCCACTTTAGGGAAGATAAGTATATAATATATCTCTGACACATCACACTAACACAAAACGTAAAAAAGAGACTTACAAAAAACTAAACATAAAACTACAAATCATACCTTTTAAGATATTGATGATAAGAAAAGAAGATCAGAAATGAAGAATAGGAGGGGAAAAAAAAGTTAATACATCAGATCACTCTTATAAAAGATAAGTTTAAGCAAAAGCAAGATCAAGATGATGAAGTTCATCAACTGAAAGTGCTTGAACATCTTTCTTGACTTCGATTCCATTCAAATTTCCAGTTGATTCGATTTCACAAAGAGCAGGTGTACCTGGGATCCCTTCGAGGAATCCAATCGAATTCTTTCCAAATTTATTTAAATTCAATGTACTACTACCCCAAGAAGTTGAAAGAGATTGTAAACTAGCTTCTGAACTTCTTCTACTACCATTTTCATTCGGATGAGTAATACTACATGTACGACGTTTGATTCCATTCTTAGATGATCCATATGATCCAAATGTAGAACTAGCTGAACTATTCCTTCTACCTGAGATTGGTGAAGCACTTGAGATACTCGATCCTCTTGTGCTTTGATGGGTTGGTTTAGGTTCGTATGTGAATGCTTCAGTAGGTAAGGATTCTGTGATCGGTACAAACTCTACTTTCACATTGACTGCACTACCACAAGTCCTAGTGAATTTCCAACTACCTAATCCTCCCCTTCCAGTCCAAATGATCTCTTTCAAATGCCCTGCACGTTTAATGAATTTCTTGATATCTCTAACAGGTACGGGTGATTGAACAGTCGGTATGGGTAGAGATGAACCAACAGTAGAACATGCTACTGAGCTTGTCTCTGTACAGACAGATGGGGAAGTTGGGCTAGATTTGAAGTTAGAAACTGGCGATCCATTTGTAGGTGAAACTAATTGGGTAACAGCTGTGAGATAAAGATTAGATGTATTCATCAGCATGAGAGTTCTTGAAAGCGATATCTTGTAAATAAACAGACAATGTAACTAACAAGGTGTGTGTTCTGGAGGAATTGAGACCGTCAAGACTCGCAGTTTACTGTGCACGAAGGCGGCAGATCCGATCTGAAAACGAAAGTGTATCAGACCACATCTTTGACTGTTCAAAACTTTTCAAAACGATAGGACTTACGATTCGTTGGAAAGGTGCATCGACTAATACCCTCAGCTTGACCAGATCTGGTAAACCTTTAACGATGACTTCTAATCCTTCAACGCTGATCAACCACCAATCGATATCTAATTCCTTCAAACTTTTTCCTTCTTCTACTATAGCCATGATTTGTTCCTTAGTCATCTTCTTAGGACTTGTCCTACTTCCTGTACATAACTCTGAATACATCGCATGTCGACCGGGAATTAGAGCTGGATAAGGAACAAAACGTTGGATAGAGAGTCGTTCCAGTTTATTAGGGTAAAGAGAAAGTAAACTGGTGAGATGGTTTAAATGCTCTAGTGTCCAACTATGATATGAACCAATCTCGTGATATCCAAACTTGATGGATTTGAGACTTAGTGGTAAATCATCTAAATTTAACCATCCGTTCTTTGAAAACCGTCCTGGGAGAAGAATATACCAGAAAGATCAACAGCTAGATCTAGATGATATGATTTGAAACAAGCTCGACTGAAGAAAGTAGAGATACAGGTGAGGAAGAAATTACCTTCTACATCAAGAATTTCGATCTCTTCCAAGTCATCCAGGCTATTGAACAGCACTTCTATACCCCGCTCAGTCAGCTTAGTCCCACTCATGTTCTCAATTTTGATGACCTTGATGCGTTTGGAACCCTTTGCAACAGATGTCATGAGTTCATCATCAACAAAAAGTGTGTTATTCAACTTTAACTCAGTCAATGAGATCCATGGCATGCCCTCAAAAGCCCTTGATAGGTTTTTAGACCCGAGACTAGAGAGGGAAGATATATGTAGGTGCGTGAGATTTGATGGTAAACTGTCAACCGAATCCGCATCCCATCGAATGGGCTTAGTCTGAATCATCCCATTCCCTGAATCAGAATCCATATCGTCTAGCGTAGAGGTTGTCTGTGACCGTCTTCGTGTCCAAAGGTTAAGTTGTGGACCATGGTCATGAGTAGCCACGGTGGGGATTGGGCCTAGGATTGAGCTATCGAGTGTCGCCGTAGGATGAAGAGATCGACCAGACTCTTTAGGATTGACAAGGTTAAGAGTAAAGCGCTCCAAATTCGGACAATGTGTACCAAGATCCACGCATAGATCCCTCATCGGTAAACGGTCAGTGGCCCATTCGAAATGCCTTAGGTTGGCGAGTCGGGACAATAAGTTAAGAAGGTTTCGATCAGTCTCTGCTGATGAATCATAGATCTCATAAGAGTCATTGTGAGACGAAGTTTGCTTAAAGTGACGGGTCGGTGAATGTGATGAGGTGGTTCTAGTTCGTGGAAATGAGTCAGATGATGAAGTAGAGTGATCGTCGTCTGGTCCAAAAGGTTCTGTGGACTCTTCTGCGAGCGCATCATCCATTTCAAACATCCCTTGGGATTTCCGGCGATCTTGATGAGCTTGAAGACGACTAGGCAAAGCTGATGGGACCATGATGAGGGTCTTGACACATTCTGCATATTCAGGAGGACCATATAAGATGGTCATCAGCTTTGATGAAGATGGTGTTGAGGTCAGAGGTGATGCGATCGGATCGAGTAATAGTTGATCATCATCAACAGTCAAGTTCTCGTAGACTAGTGCTCGAGAGGTGATGTGAAGGCTTTTGGACCCTAAACCGACAAGGAACAATGGAACCAATTCTGGTTCAAGTTGAAAGATGGTTTTGATGACCCCAGAGGGTAGATCGACTAGATTTGGTCGAGTCGTCCGCTTGGACATCCTGCCTGATTGTATGATCCAGTTGATTGGATGTTAGTAGGAATTGTGATTGCTTTTAATGAGGTGAGAAGGATATGTAGGAGACTGTTGTGGTCAACTTGAAGCAAGAGGAATCCTGTTTTGTGTGAAATCAAGTATAATCAGATTCAGTTTGAGTTGATGAATAGCTCAAAGTAAATGAGACAATGGTCGATCAGAAAGACGAATGTCCAAGTCAATGATGACATCAGATCGAATACAATAGCTGATCGACACGCGTCATAAAGGGATTTCTAATGTATGGAATTGACTACAATAGGAACAATGGCACTGGTTTGAAAGGGGCTCACTTACAATTTGATGCAGAACCCAGATGAAGGGCAAAGTAAGTTTGATGGATCAGTAAATCAGTTGTCGATTTCTTGTCAACTTCAAAGTGAGATGAAGTGAGTCGTACAATAATTTTTCGAATCAGTGATTAGATTAGATTTGAAGTTTGAAGTTGAGAATTGTTTCCATCGAATGCTGAGCTTATTTTACAATTTTAAAACAAAATGAATTCCTTTTCTCATCTGATTGACCTTTTTTCATTTCAAAATCATCGATCGGTTGTCATTTCTTCAATCCTTGATTTCTCATTTGTCACCGGGTATTCAGAATTCCATCTTCAGGCCTTAAACTTAAATTCTTCAGTATCACTTAACATCTTATCTGTCTCCTTTGCTTTTCTTGAATCTTCAGACCGGGACTCCAGAAATTGAAATGTTCCCAAGAACTGCACAAATGGATTTGCCACGTGAGTTTCATCCAAGTCGATTCAAAGTCAAATATGTATGCAAGAATCCTGCCTCTGGTCTACAGACCCGCTGCAAGCTGTGAAGTATTACAATTTTGTATTCAACCATCATGGCAGCGACAAGAAAGTCTTGACACTGATCATCGCTTGATTCTTGTCTGAAGGGTAGAAGAAGATTTGGATTCAATTCTCTGGTTCTGAATGGATCAAGATGAAGATTTACTGTCACTGAATTGATAAAACTTGCTACTGCTACCAGAAACAGTCCCTGAAGGGTATTCCTCCATGAGCTGATTGTTAAAATTGTAATGACAAGGTCAGTCCTTGCCCCTTCCTGTTGTCAATATCTCATTTGTATAAACCCACTTCTTTGATACTACACTGCCTTTTGCTTATCAAAGTGTATTGATCACAAGATGGCAAGAGATGGCATGGTTGTTTGTCATTATCAAGAGTTGAACACCTTGAATAGCAAAGCCTACCACCACACAAAGCTCACACCACTGCATCTCAAAGGCTTACTGGCTGCCCCCAATTTGAAAGATTAAAGTTGAAACCTTTTCATTTCAACCCATACAACAAACTCCCAATTCTTCTATCATTTTTATCAACACAAGAATATAAAGTTGATTGTGGCTCCAAGACAACTAATGACTCAAATGATTTAGGTGACTTTGACAGCTCAAAAGCTCCTGGAATGTGTCAAACAAGATGCCTGTTTTGTTCCAAGAATATATGCCTGATCAGTCAGTACTTTTGAAGACACCACATGATGCAGAACACTCTCAGAAACAAAAACCACTCATAGCGTGTAGATGTTCTAGCTGGGTGTGGTATCTTTTCTCATTCTTAACATATTTTTCGACATACAAAGGGGCGGTTTGACATGATGATATGGCCTAGATTGGGGTGATTCTCCGCTTCTGGATCATGGACAAAGCTGAGTCTGTGAATCTGAGGACTTGATTCATGGTTTTGGATATAGATTGTCATGAGTCTGAAGTGGCCAGTTGATTAGTCGATAACAAGAACTGTCCTACCGGCATAACTTTGACTGCTGAGCTTGAACCGAGCCTTTCTTGCTGTGTTCGTGCTGCTAAAGTACAAAGCTCGGAAGTTGATTTGTTGTTAAGTGACTTGAACTTGTTACTCACGTGCAGGCTATCGACAAAGCAACTGGCAAGATCGCGTTTGTAATCTTACGATTCCGCAATACTACCAGACTATGTCTATGTGCGAAATTTTCAAAACCAAACACTTATCATATCCTTGCTGACTCTGCTGACATTATTGTCTTGTCAACTCGGCATTAGGGCTGACTACTGGTAATACTTTGTCAAACCCGTAAAAGTAGACAAAGGGGAGAAAGCTGGCAAGACAACTGAGCTTTTGCTTTTGAACCATTTGGATCATAAAAGAGGCCAATGGCTCCTCACGGCTACATCATTCATCCAATCATCAATATCAACCCTTGCCATAAAAACTGTTAAACTTTCAACTAGCTACACAACTTATAAACTTTTTCTCAACCATGCAAATTTTCAGTCACTTATTATTTGTAGCTTCACTCTCTAGTTTATATGCGAAAGAGTGCGATTCCCGATCAGTTCAACAAGAAGCACATCGAATCGAAAGAAGAGCTTTTTCACCTAGCGATCTATTGGAAAACGGCAAAGCCACTCAAAAACTAAACGCTAAATTTGTTACTCTCACAGCAGATGCACCTTGCAAGGACGGAGAGCAAGGTTGTATTAAAGGTTCCTTTGCTATATGTGATCATGGAAAATACGCCATCATACCCTGTGGAGGGAATCTGACTTGTTATGCTATGCGTGAGTTCCAAGCTTCTTTTTCATATGTCATCTCTTATCCTCACATAACCGAGTTTGAACTAATTCGCTGATTCGAACGATTCTTTCACCCAGCCTTGGTCCTCAAGAGTGGCACATCTCTCGGATGCGGTAAGTTGCTTGAGAAATAGATGCTCTGTATCTCAAACGTTATAACGCAATTTCTGATGAAAGTGTGCTCCTCAAAATGTTTTATAGTCACTCGCGAAATAGCAGCCTCGCGGATTGCTGCCACGGGTGCCACCGGTGGGGTAGAGGGAGATGGGTCTACAGACAATGACGAGTCTACCAAGAATACCACTTCCAGCGCGGATTCCCCGATGTCGCAGTCCAATACTACCGCAATTCAAGATTCCCAGTCTGGAACTGGTATGTCTTCCTCCTAAATTTATTTACCTGTTCATGATAACTAGTTCTGATGATTGGGTTTTCCTCTTTCCTAACTCAATTGATATCAGGCACTGAAGAAGCAACGGACGAGGACGAGGACGAGTCTGAGTGTGAAGATACCCCTTTTTAGTTTCCAACTGTCCGACACCTTCATCTGAGTTCACTCAAAAAAGAATCAACTTTTCGGCGATGTGTGCTTTCTTTTGACCTTTATTCTTATACAACTTGCTCGGCCGAGCTGATCTTTGATAGATCTCCTTGCTCTCGGATATGTTCCGCTATATCACTCGTGTAACAAATTTCCGTTTGCACCTAATTTTGTCTCGTCAAATTGGATCAAAATGACTCTGTTTGCGTGAAATCAGCCGAGAATGGGACACAGCAGTCATCGCGTTTTTGTGTAGAAGATGTCACAGTGACCCGAATCTGTGTCTGTGAGAGATGATGGTGAGTAAGCTTCATATCCCTTTGTGCGCGAACTCGCCGAAGACATAAGTAGAAATATCAATGAGGGAAACTGTACGAAATTTCGGGGAAGCTGCAATGCATGGTTTGATCATGAATAGCACGTCGAGTAGAAGTCAGAATGTACACAAAATAATTTTTGGGAGCAATTTAAGCAGATTTGAATAAAAAGAACATCAAAAGATGAAAGAATGAAACGAAACAAGTAGTTAGATTGTATAGTGGGTCATTGCAATCAAATCTGGGGTGGACACGCTCGGACCCATGAGAAAAGTGTATTATGTCTAGATAAATTGAAGCCTAAGCACATTGATGTGATAGACATTGCAGCCTCAGGTCAAAGAAGTTAGCAATTCCAATTGCATTGATTCTGAAATGGAAGCGTAGCATATCCATGGTGCGCTTCTTTTGTCTTGTTCGTCTACAATGCAGGTACGGCGGCATTTTCCGAAAACTCGTGCCAACTATATTGTACAATTTGAGTTGATCATCAATAAATTATTCAAGTGAATGAGTCACAGAATGTCTACTCACCGTTCATTGTACTTGGCCATGAGAGGCCTTCCTCCGATGACGTGACCTTGCAAGGTTCCTGAATTTTGCAGGACCAAATTGAACCAGATCAGCGTCAGAGAGACTAATCCGCACCTGGCTCGCCATCATAAGAGCCTCGGCTGCTACATATATCTCCAGGCCTACTGCCCAGCAATGCCAATTCACGTACCCAGCGCCGCCAGTGCAGCTTCCAACGAAGCATACTCTATAACACCCATCCCTTTACTCCTTCCAGCAAGCATCATCACCTCTGCATGCACCGCATCACTCGGACTCAAAGATAACAGAGTCGCGGAATCAGTCGAGTAGGGTAAATTGTTGACGAAGATCTGGGTTGACGGCTGTTGAGTGGTCTGGTCCACAGCTGGAGCCTTTCGGACGGCATGGAAGCCATTGGCATTGCCATTCGGCCCGTAGTTGTTGGAATGGTACTGATGGGAATAGCCGCCCTGATGCCCGTGGTTTGCAAATCTATCTTCACGGACCATGATTCGAGAGCCTTCGATTTGACTACCATTGAATGTAGCTGAACCAAATGCACCAGAAGTTTGAGATACGCTCATTGAGAGATATTCATTGCGCTTACCAATAGCAGCATGAGCTTCGGCTTCGTTAGACATCAACACTGTTCCAGTTCCTTTCCCAGCGGTAACGTCCGCGCGTATAACGTTCCCAGCTTGACGAAACATGTCCTTCAAAGTACGCCAAGTGACAGTAAGAGCCAGCTACAGATAATGGGTGGTCAATGACTACCAAGCAGCTAAACCGAAGCCATCATAGGGAAGCTTACACCTGAGATAAAGAGTTGCCGACCTGCACCCTGCCCGTGGTACTGCCCGTGGTACTGCCCATGGTACTGCCCATGGTGTTGCCCATGGTGCTGCCCGTAATGATTGTGTATACCGTTAGGACCAGGCCGATGGACAGGCTGATGACCGTATCGCGGTTGAGTCTCGCGATCCTGTGGTCCAGAAAATTTGAAAAACGCTCAACAGGCCCCTCAGTATCACTTGCAATATGGTTATTGATACTGACCTCTCGAACAAAAATGGGACGACCGAAAAGAGCCCGATCACTCAAGTCCGCGATGGCTTTTTGTGCTCCGTCAGCTGTAGAAAATTCAACCACGCCGCAGCCCTAGGAAGACACAGATTTTGGTCAGATACGGAGTACAGAAGGCGTGTGACCAGAATAAGCGATAAATTGTACTAACCTTGCTGCGTCCATCAGGACCCATGAGGACTTCAGCAAAAGAAACTTCACCGGCCTCTCGCATAAAGTCTTTCAGCTCTCTCCATCCGACCGCATAAGGTAAGTTGCCAACGTAGACACGGTGAGCTTGAACACTATGAGCAGCAGCAGCGAGCGCCGCCCGATTGGAGGCTTGCATGCCGAAATGTGGAATTCCGTGACCATACCCCATGACAGCTGCCATGATGATGCAAGGTCGGCAGAGACAGAAGAAAAGTTTTAAACGATAACAGCTCCAGATCACCACCACAACAACTGAATTCCTCCTTTCCCACCTCAAGTTCAAGGCTTGAAGTACGAAAACAGCTTGGATATTATCAAGAAGATGGTGAAAGGTTTGTATTAGGGTGGTCAAAAGACCTGCGGTAAAGATTAAAAACGAGTGGTGGATGTGGTTACTTTTTTCGTTGATTGGGGATGGGGGCGGAACACAGGAACAGCAAAGGGAGAGTGATGTGGAATTTAATTGACTATCCGCAGAGAATTTGTAAATCTGCCCCAAACCTTTTTCGTTTAAAGTCTCGCCTCGGCCGAGTACAGAATCTTTTAGCAGGTCAAGTTGATTTTTGTAATAGGGCTACGTAGCATCCGCTCTCTCATATCCAAAACCTCGACAGGACCCTTTTGAACCTCTCGGTTGATGCGCCGGTGCCAGCAGTGAGGAGCTACCAAGTCCCTGACGGCCGCAAATATATAGACGTGATGTCCTGCATCAAGAGGCTTCTTACTTCTTAGTCCTCCGCATTGCCGAGTCCAATACGAATCCCTGGCATGCAATCAGCTGGACATCAGTAGATTTGAAACCGAGACCCGTCTCAATAATTATTTGCGTTTAGGATCAGTGGTATACATAGACGATGGCAGTCACCGTGAATTTGAGCATAAGGTACCTCAGCTTGATTCAGTGACTGTTGCTTCACTTATGGGGGCAGTGTGCATCGGCTAATGCAAAGGTTGAGGGCACTAATTATTTTTGGCTGTGAAATGTAGATCAAAGCTTTCAACCACACAAAATACGCATATATAGTGCACCTGATATAGCAGATTTGTGCTAATCATCAACTGTGTTGAGCTCTATACCAAATTTTGACTGATATGGAGTGACAACCACAATCAAACCCATTTTTCACAAAAATCAGCTGTTATGAGCAAGAAGCAGGTTCCAAATGTTCCACAAAACCCGAGCATCTCAGTGATTTCACAGAATTCCCAATGGCTTGTGTGATTCCCAGTTGTAACTCAATCCAGCAACCCCAATCAGCTGAGCAATAGAATGAAATGCAAGTTCCATTGCAATACCAGCTGTCTTCTGTGAGTCTTGCTGGGTTCTACATGAAGTCATTGCAATATCTTGTGTCACAAATCCATCAGTTCTTTTCCAACCATCAACCTACCAACAAGATTTTTGAGACTGCACTTGTGGTTTTGTAAGGAGTTACATGTAGAATGAATACATGGGTTTAGGATATAGGCAATATAGACAGATGAATTAGATTTCAGATGATCCTCACTATATGAGAGCTACTCACACCGCGGGAATCATTAAGTGTGAAACCAGATTGAGCAAAGTTGCGGTGTCCGGGTCCGCGACTTCCTTCAATCACAGATCTTGTTTGCCATGGGTTTGCCATAGGTTTGCAAGCTTGTCTCGAGCTGCCCTCTACATAGTCATCCACTCAGGCTGTAGTATGGACTAATGGAGGTACCATATGTCTAGACTCTTGTAACATATACATGATAAAGCTCATGACTCATACATGATCTTGAGTGGTCTGAGGATATTGAAAGGAAAAACATGCATAACATGTACTGCAGCTCAGGCGGACAACTCGAGGGCAGCTCGATGCAAGCTAGCAAACCTATAGCAAACCTATGGCAAACAAGATCCGCAATTGAAGAAAGTCGCGGACCCGGACATTGCGACTTTGCTCAATCCGGTTTCACACTTAATGATTCCTGCAGTGTCATGGGATCATTCTGGAGCTAGGTGAGAATTCTCTTTACATCTTTTCTCTTTTACTATTGTTGTTCTTTCTCTTAAAGGTTACAAGTACTGACTCTTTGAGATCAGAGAGCTACTCACGGGATCATTCTGGAGCTAATTTTGTAATAAATTACAGTACTCAAAGCAACTATGTACGCGTACATAGTTGCCGTACATAGTTTTTTTTGGCAGGCGAAATACTTCAAATATACTTCTTTTGTTTTTTTACCCACCAAAAAAAACTATGTACGGCAACTATGTACAAGCAGACGCAAAAAGTTTACGTCACCCCCTGGGCCCGACCAGTTCACTAACCCAAGAGGTGTACTGCAGAATCAAGCTGGTTGGGGCCTGGGGTGACGTAAACTTTTTGTGTCTGCTTGTACACGTACATATGTAGCTTTGAGTACCGTAACACAGAAGTTCCAGCTCTCCATTGAGACCAGCAAGAAAGAACCCAGAACCTCAGTGAAGGACTCTTATAGAGTCCTTACACCCATCAGTGTTTTTAAAAGACGCTCTTGCTTTATGGGTTGAGCTGTGTGTGCCACAAACTATCCACGTATTCACCGGATGACACTTGGCCGCAATGGTAAACCATTCAAATGACTTCATGAAATCTAGCCACAAGGATCTCTTCAAATTTGACATTATCCAAACAATGATCCATAGTCCACAAGATGCCAATCTTCATCCCAAAAACCCATGCAAATCTTTCCATAACAAGCTGGGGTTTTATTTTTCAACACAAAGAACCAAGGATCTAAAACCACCTGTATATTGTATAAGGAACAACATCTGGAGTACATCACTTGAGAAATTTAAGTGATAGTGCCCTATATAACTGAATTATTTCAGCATGGGATTCTAGACTCTAATCAGATCAAATGCACTGGATTGTGCTGCACAGTTCTTCAAGTACTACCACATTGTATTTTTCTGGGAAAAAAATATTGCCTTGAAAAGAATTGCATGCACCTGGGTTTCCACTTAAGGAGATGGGTTGTGGCAACTAACCTTCAAGGGCCTTAGTGCATCTATCTGTTGTGTTGAGTACATATGGACGGAATACAAGGGAAATGCCTCCCTTCTTGGTTTACCAAGAGCCTATTTTCATTGTCCAAATTTTGTGAGTAAAGAAGGGGGGCCCGTAAAGAAGTCATTGATGTTTGAAAGTCGACATTTTGCACATCTCACACGCTGTTCTCTTGAAACATAACCCAAAGGGCAAGATGGATGGCCTGGGTGGACCAAACAGCAGGCCATCATCCCTTTTCATACTTCCACATCACTAATTGCCTCCCTGGAGTGTGCTCCAACACTGCTAAGAATGAATTTTCTGAAGCCGAAGTCCCCTTTAGTGTTGGCCAGTTGTGTCGATACCATTGTTACACACAAGCTAACTTGGTCATTCACAAGGGGTCATGTCAGGCTGTGTGGTTAGAATACTCCTGGACTTGTACTGCCAGATATGCACCCCAACAGTCACAACATGATGGAGAAGGATGCTGAACAACCAGATCATTTATGGAGAAACTGTGGAGTTCTACTGGAGTTTTTGTCAACTCCAATGAAAGAAGGATCCTTGTTTCAAGATATTGATCATATGCTGAAAACCTGATTCATAGTGAAACAGATTGTATCACGATCATCAAGGATCTTTTCGGGCAAGTTGACACATCTTACAAGCAACAGGAAAAAGAGTCACATCCTCCTGGCTACGTTTGATCAGATTTTCAATCAACACCCTTGCTAGTTCAATCACCTAGGTCCATGTATTCATCTTCTTCTTCCTTGCAGGCAGTCTGATTGTTGGGATCAGCCGCTCCATCCATTAATTCGTCAATTCCTCCAAATCGCATCCCTTTCCCATGCCAGCCTCCCTCGACAGCATCTACCCGTACCAGACCACACCCCGTTCCACTCGCCAATATGGTGGCCCGTCTGATTGAGGGGCACCAACTGACACAATGTACCGCCACTATCGGTGGCCAAATGCCCACAGGACTGTTTGTCTGAGCCACTTGACCTGTCCGTGGCTTGCCACCCTTGCGTGACGAGTCCTTGGCTTTATTACTCTTTGGTTTCGCAATGACTTCGTTGACCACCGCGGTACCATCATTCGAACGTGGCTATAAGTTCAAATGAATATCAGCAGGGTAGTCAGTGCTGCGATCATATACGCTTGCCATGGAGGCAAGTCTTGATCGGCGCCTGGAGTGTGTTCACTTACATCCGGTTGGATATTATCCAGCATCCTGAGTTCGCCAGTATTCCTACTGAAATCGAGCTGAAACACTTTCGGCGCCCACATCGTCTGATGTGTCCATGCGCGAGTTAGTTCAAGCGCCTAAAAACCCAAAGGAACGTAAAAGTGATCTGCACTGACCGCACGACTCTTGTACTTCTGCGGTCTGATCATTGATGCTAATCCACAGACACCATCGGCTCCGGCATATGCAATGAAGGAATGTAAGTCCGAAGTTGCGAGTTGCTGTTACAGAACCGTCAGGACGTCCATAATTAGCCAAATACCTTGAAATTCGCAAAGGTGTACAGAAGATCCGGTGAAAAACCTCCACTCACCCATAGTAGTCCTAGCTGAATCAATATTTTCTTGGAGACCCCCAGATCCCTAGGTTTCAGACATATAGCCTTGATACTATAATCGGAATCGGCCAAATGTAGAGAGCCTAGAGTCGGAGAGAAGGCGAGTGAGGTCGTTTCACCTGACGACAAGAGATCCCGCAAATAACTTGAATTCATTACAGGGTCTGCGTAGCAGTAATTTCATTTGCATATCAAATATGAGTGTATCTACCTCTTTCGTGAATTAAAGTTGCTGAACTTGCAATGTCGTCTGTATCAACAAGCTTGAGGCTTCCATCATACCCCGTGGATGCCAAGAAACTGGGGTCTTGGTCTGTATCAGGCTCACCCTTCTGGTTGAGGGGAGGGGTTCGGATCCATTGCAAAGACCTTACGGGTGCAGCGTGTAACGAGATATAATGGGTGGGCCGAATGTTGATTGGTTCAAAAGGTGTGGTGGACACATTCGAGGTCGACGCGACAGACGTCAAGACGTCAAGGACATGCCAGATCACAATGTAACCTAATCAAAATTCGCGGTCCGGAACCATGAAACTTCAAAATCGTAAAGTAATGTGGATATAAACCGAATCTCACCATTGGTGCATCCGCCTGCGATGGCATCATGATTTGCCCATTCCAAAGTCAAGCAGGTGGTATTGGGCAATAGCAATCGAGCACGCGGCTTGAGATTGACTTTTTGTTTGGTGTGATCAGGTATCAGAGGAAGCTCATGATATTGCGAGTGATTTCGGAATTTATGACAAGTCAATGCACTTACGCAATAAGACATCGGGCTCGGATGAAGGGTTTTTCGGGGAATCGCGAAGCAGGCCGGATCTTGCAATGGTGGGATCTGGAGGGGCGTATATACCCACGGAACCATCAACTAACGCAATAGCTAGAAGTCCCAAGCAGGATAAGCTAATCTGTTCGATAAAAGCATGGTGATTAGCTCCTCTGGTGATCGTATGATCCTTTTTCTACTGACTTTTTCCGGGCGCAAACAAAGCAAATAGCGAGGTTTGAAAATTGCGATCAATTCATTGCAAAAGTCGTGATGTGATGTATCGAGTTCATGCAGCGTACGTTTCGACATGACTACCCCGGTCATCGCCATCTTCGTTTGCACCTCCTCGAGGACTCCATCGGACGGCAGTCGCTTCACTTGCCAAGGCCAGCAAAATCCTCAAGCGTGGAATTTGATAGGGTTGCAGGTCTTCTTGCTGGAGACTTGCAGTCGGATTTGATGTATTTATATCGGTTTTCGCGTTTTTGGCTGTATCACGTGTCCATCGACCCGGACGAGCAGGACAGCCCAAGATCTCAGGCTCAATGATCGGTATGCTCCAAATTTGTACGCTTCCTTTAGTAGCCATACCACGCTTGCGCATTTCACTAGGTGGTATCAAACCAGGGTCTTCTGATATGGTTGAGATTGCGAGATAATCGAGATGAGGCCTTCCGTGGGCCCGACTTGTGCCAGGTTGACAATTCTCCTTTTTGCAACAATCTACCCCTGGTAAGAAATCTAAGGACCATACCGGTCCTCCTGCATTAAAGATGATTCCGCGTTTACCTGGTACGAGCTGATCTGCAAGGAAAATAAAGGAATCAGATGCCGCTGAGCAAGACTAGGGCAGAGATATACAAGCTTGGAACCTTGATGAAACAGGCCACAGGGTAATTTTTTTTCCAGACAATCTTTACTTTTGAAGATGCATCACCTTACTTAGAAGAGCTCCAGCAAATAATTCGAACCGAAACTTGTCTTGCTTTGTTTCTTCCTTGTCCTGCACGACGCCCGTCACTTCCAGAGGGCCGGCATACAGATCTAACGATCCTCGACCATTACTTCCAGGGTTATCAATGAGCAAGGAAGGTGCACTGCTGGAGATGACTTTCGGAATGCGCTCGGATCGGTCTTCAGACTTTATAGCTGGAGGGATCTTGAGCTGTTGGGGCAAATACGGCTGAATTTGCCCGGCATCAAGGAGCGAAGTAGAAAGCTCTTGAAAATTCAAGACCAGATCGTCGAACCATCCCCCCCAGCGTGGGTTTTCCGTCCTTTGATCCATGTTCCATTTGCCTTTGTACCAACCCACATCACAGACCAAATCCATCACAGGGCCGTACAATAAGTCCGCTTCCGCAGCTTGCATGCGTGCTCTCGTGATCGGATTTAATCCCACTTGGCCTCGTTCGATCTGCCATCCATCACCTCCGCAGTGCACTGGGTGGACGAATGAAGGCGGCTCCCATAGAGGACCATATGGTCTTAGATGTGCTGGTAGGGAGCGGGATCCCTGCGTGTCGGTATAAAGTCGCGGCAATAGGTGATCGCTTGCAGCGGTAGCATCGACGTCTTCTTCGGAGTGAATTGCGGACATGTACCTTGACGTCTTAGTGAGAGAACTTTGAAATCTTACGGAATTGGGAAAGAGAGGTTAAGAAGGTCAAAAAAATTGAGACGCGGTGAACAGTGTTATGTAAGTCGACACGGGGTCGAGTCGGAATTCTCACCCTGACCCAGCACCAAATTGGACATTCAGCAAAATGGCAAAGGCATCGGGTTTGGCCTAGGCTCGGATCCCACCGGTTTACTCGTGATCTCCCGATCAGCCCATCATAACTGAGCGCAATCGTCAACTCACAATGCCACCCCTTTGTTTCCAAGCTACACTACAGATCAAGAGCTGAACGATACATTTCATTTCAACCCCAATCAGCAGAGTGAAATTTATTTAAAAAAATCTGTTTACAGATACAGTCTTATGTTTAGATTCTCATCCAGGCTTTGTACCAGGTGTTGTGTCACAAATTTTGAAAGTAATGGATCCCACTTCGACAGATACCTATGGATCAATCAAGGGCCCTAGTGAGAATCATGCTGGAAATATTGAGATAGTGCACTACTCCGGGCCACAATTCAATGACTTCATTATTTTGGTTTCAGGACCAAGTATGTGCTTCTATCATCCTGTGAAAATCAATTTGATGCACAATGAGAGCATAAAAATGACTCCAACGGATTGATCATTGAAACCAAAAACTTGTGCACATTGGGGTCCCAATCTGGCCACAGGGCCCCTGCAACATGCCCAGTGAGGTCTTATGTGGAATGGTATCTGCATGAGGGGTGGTTCGATTTTGGGATATTTCATTTCACTGATCTTATTCTCATGCTCCAGTGTCATATAGGTATGCGTGGAGACGTCGTAAAATGTCGCAAAATGATCGAGGGACATAGGAATAATCTTCTAGGAACTTTTCTAGAAGATAAATATTCTAGACAAATTATTGAAAGGATAGGTTACAGATTAGGCAAGGCTCATAAAATAGTTGCGTAAGTGAATTGATCAAGAATATAAAGATACCGAAAGTGGATCAAAGTAAACCTTGACTCAATCAAAACTAGGGTAAAAAGTGATATCATAAGGGCTACTCTCAGCTGGGGTTGGCAAGAACATACCATTGCAACGCTGGATGCAATCCTATCATCACATTGGGTTCCCACCGAGAAAGACAAAATTAAGTTGTTGTTTACTGGTATCGCGACTAGAATTTCAGATTCTGCTAGGTGTTTTTGTGTAGAATGAATATTATTATGAAATGATTATTAATGGTTTGGATATAAAGTTTAAATATGAGGTGTTGTAAAGTTGAAAAAGTAACGAAAATACTCCTGGTATATTGATTATGGAAGTCTGGTTCCAATCAACATGTTTTGTTTTAGACAAAATTTCTCAAAATCCGCGTAATAATGTTCTTGAATTTTAGAGTGTTGCAAAGCAAGGAAACCTTTTTCGCAATAGAATTATGGCCCTTTGTCTTGTACTATTTGGTTGTGAAAGCTGGCGAGCGTGAATCTAGGTCCTATCAGGCGGATCATACTGATGATTTGGTGGAATACATTTTAGTGCCTTGAGAAGATCGAGTACAGGATTTAATGGATTTCTTTACCTTGTCTTTCCAGATCCACTGGTACCCCATCATTTGAACACCTTGTATGCTTGCCATTCGATAATATTTCGCCGCCTGTCTAGAGCTCTTCTCAACACCCTTTCCAGTCTCATAGCAGAAACCCAGCTCTACAGATATCAGATATCCAATCCAAGCATGCTGATTATCAGCATTACATAACAAGTGATTGCGAAAAGGAAAAGCTGACCTAGCTGTGCATCAGGATCCCCCAGCTTCGCCGCTAATGTATAATACTGAACTGCCTATGAGGATTTGAAAGAGTTCATATCATCAGGCAGACTGAAACGCAGCTTTGAGTTGGACTCTAATATGCTTACCAGCTTTTTATCCTTTGGGCACCCCCACCCCATCATAAGACACTGACCAAGTTCGTATAAGGCTAGTAAGAGCTCGGAGATGATTGCTCTACACTCCTTAAGCAACCTTTCGATACTTGTACGGTGTTCTTGGCTTTGTCCAAGATTCACACTTTCGTCGACAGCAAGCAGTAGATCCATGTGCGTCATTTCAGATTTCAGTGCGTTCAGATCGTTGACAAATGTCTCAGCAGACAGTCTGAGCCACCAATAGGCTTTCATAGTATCTACTTCGCAACCCCACCCATGTCGAAGTGACAATGCCCACATCAGCATTCCTAGCCCGCAGCCTCCCGCTTCCGTTGCTGAACGTCGAAAAAGGGATGCGGAGCGCTTAAGATTGTCATCCTCGTGGGCCTTGATACCTAACTGGACATAATGTTGAGCCGAGCTCTTCGCCGAATCATATAACGAATAATTTCCTTTACATGATTTGAACTCCAAAGAGACTTCTTTTTCATCATCCTCCGAGAGGATTTCCAATTGACCTACAGCCGTACTACAACTGGCAGGAGATTCTTGCTCATCTTGAAGTTGATTGATGCATTCATCATTTTGGTGGTGCGATTGACTGGAAGGGGGAAAAGAGAAATACTCCAAATCTGAATCTGAGACTGGAGATCGTGATATATAGCGTGGCATGTCACTCTGGTCATGACTGGTGAGCCTTTCAAGATCCAGACTTTCTGATGGTAAAAAATATATAGATAAACGGCGAGAAGAAGAAGAGGCTGATGTCGGCCTCGAGTTTGTCTTGGACACGGATCTACATGAACAATGGGTCGGTATTCTTATGGAGGAGCTGTTAGACGGCATGTGACTGGATCGATTTTCTAGCGTCTGAGTACCAAGATTGGTGAGAGGGAGTTCATTGGTTGTGGAAGAGATGCGATTATGAGGTGCAGATTTTCGTCTCCGGGATGCAGTGAATGTTTTTTCATTGATTACTGGATCCACTAAAGAGTATTTTGAAGCAGCATCGACCAGATTTCTTGCGACGTATGTTAAAAATTCGTCTTGCGAACCGCCTAGCTTGCTCAAATGTACATCGTGACCGTCCATCTGATTATAATGATCTCCGGTTTGCTTCTCGCTCTGCACAGGGTTTCTTTCATCATTTTTTTTCATCGTCAACATCTTTTTGAGAAGTCTGAAACGCAGATGTTTCCTAGGCGATTTTCTTCCTGTCTCCTGTGCTTGCATTGTTCTCGATATTGTGAGCTTGAAGCCTGGGTAAGAAAACTCTCTACTTGAAACCTCCAAACGCAGACGGAAAGAAGATTGTTGTTGTCAGTGCGAAAGAGACGGGATTTGGCGGGAAGGCTTGATTGACACAGCGAGTTGTGGGAGAGACGTTGCGGGTATGGTATCAATGGATGTTGCAAGTTAGAAAACAGCGGACTGGGGTCAGGCAAAATTATGACTGCGGTGAAGGGTCGCGAATGTGTGCCATGATATGGAGGTTTTCTAGCAACGAAACTTCATGCGTTGCCTTTTAGACTCCCTGGTCCTGACATTCCGTTACTTTCTAGAGCTGCTTGACCAAAATGAGATATATGGCCGGAACGAAGTATATCATCAGTCCAATCCGTGTGTATCCACAGTAGCTGCCTAGTCTACAGGGGTTCGACGTATTGTTTCACATCTACATGCGGAACGTTGGTAATAAACAGGCCAGGTGCGGTCGAGAAGACGTGTTTCATCAAAACAATTCCATTGATTTTGGGCAGCACCCTCAGGCTCACCGGAGTGGTTCGGTGTTATCGGGCCACTTGATGTGGTTCTGAGTGAGCTTGTTATTGCACGTCTCGGGATGAATGGTAAAATCTTTTTGATCTAATGACGAGTTTGATACTTGCACTGAGGCTAACTGGCCCTCGTCCTCGAGCTAGACCTCTTCAAAACTTATACGATGTAGTTATCATACCGCTACGCGTCCAGGCAAATGCTGCAGGTTCAATTTTAAGATTCAAAACATGGCTTATTTGGCTTGACGATAAGTCGACAGAACTGCAGAAGTGATCTGTACTAGGAAGCAAGGGTTGGATTGGTAGAGGACTTAGAGGAGCCCCTATTAATATTATACTGGATTTGAAAGCCATCGAGCTCCAGCGATTGTGAAAAAGGTTTATGTATCATTAGAATCTGGCGCCGATCTTTAGTCTCTTATCACTTGTTTTGGGCCAAGAAACCAGCCTCAATGTATATATCAAGATCTGTCTTTCAATCGAGTTGGTTTGAGGAGGAGTCTCTTGGAAACAAATCATGATGTCGAGCCGCGTTAGCTTAACAAAGCCTGCGCGGCCGCGTCCGCGTGCAGAGACAAACTGATCTAAGTCCTACAAAGTACAATTTGCAGGGCTGCGAGCCGGGATTGGCTGCGACAAACGATTTGATGAGACACATATTGGCACTTTATGACCTTGCTGGCTAGCAAGGACAAAAACCAACCAGAAAAGTTGACATCTGATAAGAATATAAGGAAAAATAGAAAAAAATCCACGTCGAGGGCAGCATTGGTCGCAGAGTTGCAAGCAAAGGTTTGATGTGACATATCTTTTTTGGTGTTGAGGTTGTGACCAGGTTTGAGCTTCATAGGCCACCCTATGAACAAACAAATTGGGTAAAAAATAACAAACTATGAAAAACTCCATATATGATTCATGTATGAGATCAAGAAGAGTCTGACTTACTGGAGATCAAACATTTTCTTATTGGTCTTGCAAGCAGCAAAAGAAACATCAAATTTGTACATGATATAAGTTTGCCTGATCCTGTCAAACAAATCCTTTGATTCTCAAAGGTTGGAATACTCTTTGCTGTGTTCTCAATATCCTGAAGCAATTTCCAACAAAAAAGACTTACATAGTTTGACACACCAAATGAGCTCAATCCAATTAAAGTCACAATGTAATTGAACCAGGAGCTTGGTAATCAACTGATCCACAGACCACCACTTAATGATGGGATCTCTTTCCTCTGGTGTGATGATTAAACCTACATTATGTATGGAATTTGAATATATGTACAGTAGTTTGAAGAATGTTTGTCACAATTGTTTTGCTACGCTAGGGGCCCAATCTTTGTGGTTGAGCATTTTTAATTACATTTGGAAGGTGATCTAGAGATAATCTGAATCAAGCTGAGCCCACACAGCATCAGCTTTGCATACTGCTTGCAGGCTTCTTGCTTCTTTATCTGAACCCAGTTATGCTTTGGCACCACTTTTAATTGAAAAAACTCAACCACCAGGCTTGGGCCCGTGCTCAATGAAAAATTTGTGACAGACATTTTTAAAACTAGTGTAATCATTTTTTGATTTTTTTGCCCAGTCCAACATTTCACACTTTTAGACACTACCCACCATACTTGCTTGGCCCTGTAGGTACAGTTACCTCATGAGTCCTCCCACCAGCAAGGGACTTGGGCACTATCTCAAAATTCTGGGGTGAGATTGTACAGGGCTTTTGCCCAAAATGTTTCATTTCTCTCACCCACAATACCTGCTTATCAACTTGCCATGAGCTGATAACAAAAAAATGTGTGGGCCACCCTTTTAAACTTTGCCACTCTCCATAGCTCAACAGCCCAAGTGGTTTGAAAACCTGATCAATCAAGTATCAGGGGTCCACCTTGAGGCCACACTTGTTGACACATGTTTTCAGATGCTGCACATCAGAAATGTTTTGCTTGAAACAAATATTCACTTCAGCTCAAACAGAATTTTGAGCTCAGGAAGGCGGGCCATCATATGGATTGATCATCCTTTAAACAGGCCACCCATTGTCACCCTGGAGATATTGTGTCAGCTTGGATCTTCTGAGTCCAACACAAACACAATAACAATTGTACAGCTCAAGCAACACATGTGCCCATGTGAGTACCCCAACCTTCACTGAATCTCATTGTGGTTGATGACAATCTTGTATGCCTCATCAAAATTCACATTAAATAAGTGAGACCAGTAATCAATTATCAAGATTACCTACCAAAACTTGCCTGCACCTGTATGGATTCTTGCCTGATGTGATTGTTATAGATTGTTCTTTCCAAGCTCCAACACTTGATTGAATCTCAATTATTTCTTCAAAGGACAACCAAACAAGACAGACTTACAACATCAGTATTTGGTTCCCTCAAGTCTGGTATATTGATACTATAACTTGACAATCATGACACATGATCTTTGGTATGTTGATAGATTTGGTGCTGTTCAACTTCCTTCTTGTGGTTGTCCTTTATTTTTTGCTTTTTATTTTTGTCTTTAGTACAATGTTGGCAAATTACAGGATGTAACAGAAATAGTAAACATGCAACTGTGGAAGATGTGTATATGCAAGGATCATGATGCCAATATACTATACTATACTGCACTATACCATACTGGATTTGAACTATACTTGGTATATCATAGTTCCCAATATACTATAGTATAGCCAAAATATACTGGGTATATTTGTCAGTATAGTACAGTTGCCGCTCAATATCAGCACACATTGAATAAGCATATTTTGCTACAGGACTCAAATTTTGGTGAAACAAAAATGTGGGGGGTTTAAGTTGGACACTTAGCATATAGGCTAAAAGCCTTGCTTTTCTGAAAATATGCTCACAAGGATCTGGTGCGTTTTATAAGCATAACCATGCATATCCAAGCCAGATACACTTACAATGATAGTCAAAAATGTCCAAAACCTTTAGTTTATAAGAATGCATTGTCTTGAATGCAGTTTTTCTTCCCCAAAATAAGCATCAGGTTCACTTTTTCCCCAGACATACTTTTATGCTGATTTTGAAATGATGCATTGCACTTTGTAAGCATCAGAATTGATGCATTCATAATGGTGCTTATAGCAAGTGGTGACTGTATAGGTCCAACTATATTAGTATAGCTCTCAGTATACTAATAGTATAGTTCAGCTATACTATACCTATAGTATAATATACTGGTATAGGATAGTGGCAGCCTTGACCTATGACACTCCCAACCTCATTCACATCCATGTGGTTGGATCCATTTATAGTACGGCTTTAACCTTTGTGGAAGACAAATAGCTTCAGTTGTTATGACCTAGACCCAATCACAGTCTGATCTGGTTTTGCCCTGGCTTTTGCCCCAGTCCAAAATGTGGATGAACTGTGACCGGCTATGTGTGGTACAGATTTTTTCATATTTAGCCAGAATGAGCTGTCCTAGACTGTGACTCATAATTACTACCTAAAGCCATATCCTTAACTCACAAGTACATCCTAAATCAATATCATCAACCCATAATTACAGCCTAGAGCCATACTTTCAACCCATAAAGTATAGTATGAACTCATATGTCCAAAATATAGGGATAAAATATAAAAGTAAAAAACCTTCTGGCCGCATCAACTTGAAAAGTCATTTGTGGCAAAAACCACCCTCAATTATGCCAAACATGACTTTTCAGGACCTACCAACCTCTTGTGGTATGTGGGTAGACTTGGGTTGCCATTTTCAGACTGTAACTTAGATAACTAAGATTCAATCTCTTACTTTCCCAATGAAAGAGAAATAAAATGATGATGATTCATCAGATGATTAATAACTTTGGTTTAATATATGTTTGAGTGTGAGAGCTATAGTGAAGGTAATATTATGTATTAAGAGCTCCTGTTAAAATAATGCACATTAAATTGTACCGAGATTTATGTTGTTTTTGGGTCATACGATTGATCACTAGAGTATGAGACAGCCACTTGACAATAATTGGGATCAAGGAAGAATCCAACAACATAGATTGGATCATTGAATATCTTGGCTTGTGTATGTAACACCTTAAGTCAGTGTGCTCTGTAAGAGTGGAATTAAGGGTGGCTAGATGAATCAACCTTCCAAATTTGATTATAAACTGTACCCATCTCCTTCTAAATATCACCAACCAAAGTATTGGCCCTTTCTGGCCAACTGATCACATCAACAAGTGGTTGAAGCACCATAACCAAAAGAGAATTTGAGGTGAAGTAGTCCCAATTGCTGATAATGATATGTATTGTCTTGCTGATATCTGGAGTCAAAGTTGATTTATCTCTCAGCATCTCCATACACATCTGAGACCCTTGCTAATGATATTCAACAGACAGTTGAAGCTTTGCCCTTGAAAAACACCAGGTCTCACTAAACATCCAAATCCCATGTGCTATGCCCTCTTTACTGGATCAATTAAACTCCTTGGTCCCCAAAAAATGTGAAGCACTGAAGAAATTCACAATTGTCTTATTTCTTCATGAGACTGTTGTGGAACTTAAAGCTGAACAAGAGCTTTAGGGCCCATTTGGCTGGATCCCAAAAACAATTTTTGGTCAGAAGCATCACCAAAGCCAAAAACTGTTTTTGGGTCAAACCCGTTTTTGATTTTCATCAAAAACACTGGTGTTTGCTAACTTTGTTTGATCAAAAACAAACACCATTAGGACCACATAAACACTGCTCTTTGAGCAGTCAGTTGAGGTTTGTATGCCACTTGAGCCTGAGCCCAGCTTTGGTCACTTTTGAGTATTGTGCATGAAGTCAAGGAAAGACAGTGTCCATTATCAGGTGTCACAAAGCTGGAGTGTAACATATGACAGAGAGTTTATCTTGAAAGGCAAGGAATGATTCGTTGTGGAGAAAACAAAAAGGAATATGGCCAGTAATCAGAGCCTTGAGCAAATCTTTGTAAGTATCCAGGTTGGTCACTTTGGTACAAGCCATGAAGCAATGAAATATGCCCTGCATAGAGTGTGCAAAGTTGTGATTTAGCTCAGGGCTCTTTGTGGAAAGGGCTGATGATCCATTGAACTCTGTTGGGTTGACATTGATGGTGGTGTGGTGTTGTTTGTTGGTGTACCGTGTAGGATCACACTTCATTTTGACTTCCTCAAGGGTTGCAAAATCCAAGATTGAGATTGTTTTACAGTCCTGGGTCATGTGGCAATAAAGTTTGGTAGTTTTTCCATCCATCTCTGCATTGTAGTGCTTGTACTTGCCACAATGGCAATCATTCTTACAATCATTGCCTACTTTCAAACCACTCCATTTGGTGGAGCTATCAGGAGGCTCAAACTGGGTGGTAGTTTGAGAATTTTTTGTGAAGGAGCTGTACAGAGCCGGGATGTGAGAAATTAACAGACATGCCCCCATCAAGTCCTGGTTGGTCAAGCAAGCCAAACAGAGCTTGGCAAGTATCATTACTTTAGGTTTCAGATAGAGCAAGTCCAGGGGCGTCAAAAACGTGCCACACCCACCACGGGAATAGTGGTGTGAAATGTCCAAGATCAATGGACAAACATAGCTGTGGAGACTTTAGTAGTGGAGAACTGCATGGTAGCTCATGGTAGGCATAGTGCAAATGGAGCAAAGACGGCAGTGACAGCGGCTCTACATCGGTATGACTTGGCAACGACATGCATGCCGTCTACGGCGGAGAGCATTGTTTGCGACTTGCATGATTGATTGCATCCGGAGCACTTGACTTCAAATGATCGACTCCGATTACAAACAAATTCAAAGAGAGCTAATAAGAGGATGAAGAGGACGCCGGGACGCAATCAAAAGTCCGATGCAAATTTTGTGACGAGTCGATACTCACAGGCCGGCAACAATGCGCCAGCTAGTGAGCAGCTAAGGCATGCGCGGACAAAAACCCCCTTCAAGGAGTAGTCGACCAGAATGACAGTTACGTGATAAGTCGGTAAAATTGACCTAGAAAGACATAGTATGACATTGAGGGCATGATAAAGGCTTGATAAGTGACAAGTTGTAAGCCATAACGAGGGCAGAGGCGGTATAGACGGCAAGATTGGAGCATAGGCACATAAGAGGTAAGTTTTCATGCAGCGTGCTTTTGCTTGTGACTCCTCAATCGTCGCAAGTAGACTATGAACAGAGTGAAGATGATACATGAAGGGTCAAGATGAAAGGACAAAGCAAGAAAATGAAGCGGAGTGATTGTTGAAATGATCAGCCGTTTGCTACATTATGCGGGTGGAACGGAGTTAGAACAGCTTACACTCGAGTTCCTTGCCCTCAAGAATGTAACCATCGCATCGACCACTTTGACCAGGTCGAGATGAAATAGAGGCGTAGAGACGACCAGCTTGGAATTGAGTCTCCAACATTTGATCAATCTTGGCAGTGGCTTTTCGCTGTTCGAGTTTCTTCAAGACAGCCTTGGATTTCTCCTTGGGAGCCTCAGCCTCAGTTCCAGCGGCGGTTGGCTCTTCGACTTTCTATAGGGCGTGGAAACAGCGAATTTTTCAGACAGGCGATCGAAAGGTTGGGTCGGGAATGTGGATCAAAGACTATATGACCAAGGCTTACCTTTCCCTTCTTTGTGACTGGCTGAGCATAATGACCCTCATACCACTGACGGAAAGGAGTAGCATCGATCTGAATGATAGCACCCTTGACCAAGGTGTTTGTTCGGACCAACTCGTTGTTTGTCGAGTTGTAGACGACACCAATGACTCGTGTCTTCTTGGTCACACGTTCAGATCCCCAAGCAAAGTTACCACTCTCAAGTCGAAGAGCACGATGTTTGATGTTACCACCACGGACACGGACTGTGTGAATACGCTTGGCACCGAGTTTGGTCATAGCAGGTTGACGACCGAGTTCGAATTTTCTTTTCTTTCGGTAGTGAGCTCGCTTGCTGTGATCCGCATGATGCAATTGAAAGTGTTGATTTAGGAGAGGATTGAAGTAAGGAAGCACTATCTGAATTAGAAGGGTCCAACGTTGAAATCAAGTTTGCCGAAAACGTACGCTCCACTAGCCGACCGCTTGTGTCGCGAATCCCGGGAAATACTCATCTTGAGGAAGGGACTACGGCAAGAAAGATGATGAGCTCTATGGACGTGACTCTGATCGATGTATGGAGAGGGATGGCATGATATATACTGACTTGTTACAACTTGAGGGGTTTGAGTCTTGACGTCGGCCTTTTTCCTATATCAAGCCTAGAGGCAGGGAGCGGTTGTGGCAGTGAGAGGTTACAGGTTAGCGGTATGTCTCATCAAAAGTTAGGTCTTGTAAACCTAACTCGATTGGCAGTCACCCGGTTCTTCGATTCCCCTCTGTCGGCCCGGGTGGCGAGTTCGAACCTCAGCAAAACATTTCAATCGAGTACGAGTACACAGGAAGCCCTCTTCAGCCTTCCCACAACATCAATCGAGAACATCGTGAGTGCACAAACTGCAATAAGAACTCAAACATTCAAACTGAATCTATCTGGTATCCTATTTGAAAGAATCGTCAAAGTCAACAACTAGACCAAGTAGGCTCATCCTATACTTCAACCCAAGATCAACCTGCCTTTGCTCATTCTTACTTATCTAAATCAGTCTCCACCAAACTCGATACATCATGTCTCACGCCAACGTCTGGAACTCCCGTCCCAAGAAATACGGAAAGGGATCCCGTGGATGGTTCGTCAACTCCTCGCAAGCCCGAACAGACAACAAGCCAGACTGACGTCAATTGAATGTTTATTCCATTGTCGAACACAGCAAAGTCTGCTGCCACGTCGCCGGTCTCATCCGTAAATATGGCTTGAACATCTGCCGTCAGTGCTTCCGAGAGCGCTCCGAGGCCATCGGATTCCACAAGGTAAACAGATACCATACCTTGATCAACTCATGGAAGACGATGCTGATAGTCTCACAATCCTCTCTCTCTATCAACCTCAGCACAACTGATCCAATGTACTTGCGGACATCTTCTCATTTGAATACCATATATATGCGGATGAGACAAAATGTGACATTGCATTACGTACTAATTCAAACTCACTCGATTGTAACCATGCCTCCACTTATGCTGCCATTGATGAACATGCGCCCCCAATTGCGCCTGCCAATACCCTAACTTCAGCTACTTCAATCCCACTTGACATACTAAGCCGTTCCAAAGTTCACATATTTCCCTTCCACAATCCCCGAGCAAACGGGAACTGAGGGACTGGTCCCGTTGTGTGAGAGCCGCACGAAGGCGTATGTGTCCACAACACCCTGTAATCAGCTGTTTGTGCCCTAATCAAGACATTGATTGGCAAGGAGCTTGATGAAAGTTTGGGTACTCTAGCACGCGGAAAGTTTCTAAGACCCATGCGCCCATTCAACGCACTCACAGAGGAATATGGAGCCGGGCAGGCATAGACACCGGGGGACAGATGGTGCTTGCTGGCGATGCAAGCCAATTTTTGTCCGCTTCGAACAGAAGAATAACAAGCCACGCAATATAAGTTCTGCTACACCAGATAGGTGAACAACACACCCGCACCACATCTTCGAGGAAGTTCATCTATCTTTAATCTGACATATCACCTAAGGCTAAGAAAATCATTGACTTGGTCCTACAATCTAACAACAACAACAAACCATCTATACAATGCGGAAAAGAATTAATCAAAATAATAAGTTTGAATATCTAGAAAGAAATTCAAGTTCGAAAACGATGGCTAAGGATGAAGGTGAGCCCAGATAGCCTCTAAGCTTTGGTTGACAAAGTCTTGCATCGTATCAGTCGAGAGCGCATTGAGTTGAGCTTCGAGCATTATCGTGCCATCGCATGCCCAATTTGATCGATCAACTGGTCCATTCGCAACGTCCTTGCCAACAAACATATGTTCGTGTGCAACCAAGTAGGCTGGCCAGACGATTTGATCCCAATACTCCGGCGGATCTACCCAAGTCTCACCCTCTATATCCCGCCACAGGTTATGTATAAGATTGTCAAGAGAAGGGCATGATCAATCAAAAAACTTCTTGCAAATGGAGTGGGAAAGATCGGAAACATATAGGGTGACGAACCAGCTGTGTTATAGCTCATCCTAATGCGCCTGCGTTCTTTCAAGACTGCATAGGATTCTCTCACAAACAGTTTGACGTCATACTGCTTCACAGATTCCTGATCCCAATACAACAAGAAGCCATCAGCAATAACATACCGAATTTTTTCAGATGAAAGCGATGAGAACCGCTGGTGCCAAGTTTCTGTGAAATCTTGAGGGATGGGTATGTCGGGCTGAAGATTAAGATGATCGTGGGAAGCGTGAGATGGGGGAAATTCACCCCCGTGGTTTCGGATGTACTGGAGTGAGGAGCGAAATCGAGGCCAGTCGATCCTAAGCACAACATTCAATTTCAGATATGGTTGATTCCAGCCGGTAATATATTAGTTGTGATAAAAGACTAACGCTCCCTTAGGGTCGTCCCAATCTTTTACGTTGTGGATCGGATGAAGAGGTATCTCCTCCGCCGGTGGTGCAAAATCATCTTGATGAAGAATGATCGAATTAGGTAAGATCCGATGAAGATGTTTGGCTAAACTGTTGTGATGATATTGAAAGCAAGCAAGATGATCGGATCAATAGCTGACTCTCTTGGAATAAGTCCGAAATCAAGTGAGATTCTTGATAAGTTGATGTTGATGACGGACGTAGTCTTTCCACTGCAACTTGGTCCACCGACGGCAATGATCACCACTTTGGGTTGCTCAGATGGCGAGTTCTTGTCGTGAGAATTGCTCATGAAGGCAGGACGAGATGAGAATGTTGAAGGCCAATCGCGATGATGACGCCAGAGTCCAGAAGCTTCATACAGCCGTGGAGTTTGGTTTGACAGGTTTTAAACCTGTTTAAGTACATACCTTAAGCTTAGGTCGATGACTAAAAATTACACGCTGAAAAAATTGACTTTACAAACTCATCCGCCTCATACAACCTCAATCACTTCGGAAGACAACACTCCAAAGAAACCTTTAAGAACCTCCCAGAATTCTGATACGAAGGGTTTGTTCAACGATCTAATTTTGGTACTTCAGCCTTAATCTCCCGTGAGTAATTTGGCCTTTGCTTAATCTCTTTGCTATTGTAGACTCCTGATGCTTACTTCACAATCATAGTAGCGAAATGGCAACTAGAGGAAAGGAAACTCCCTCATATATGGGCGCACCTACACCAAGACCAGAAGAAGTACCGATCTGGAAACAAATCCTCATTCAAGAATTCACCAATCCAGCATCTCGTGAAGCCAACCTACGAGTCTTAACTGGATTTGGAGCCTTTGCAATCGGAATTACTTTTTTGAGATTTGCAGGAGATCTTCTCGTTCCTGGATTTTGAAAGTCCAATCTGTTCATCATACTACATTTGTCTGTCTCCGGTTTTATCCGGCGCAAATTATCAACCAATCAATCAAAATGGAGGGCGCAGTTTCTTTGATATAACAGCTATAGGCTTAATACATTGGGTATCACTCCCTTTAAAATAGGAGTATTTGAAAATTAATTTTCCTCAGCTTTTGTCCTTAATTTGCAACTCGATTCCGAAAGTCGTGTAGAAGAATCGATCCAAAATGTAATCATATGACCTCCAACACTCAGATAGTCTAAGATCAGCAGATGTCAGGAAACCTCCCAGCTGGTATTGAGAAGTGGGATCGGACAAGGCAGATACCCTTCAGCACGAGAATGCTTCTAGGCCTGAGTTACCTTCTTGTTTGCTGAATGAGACCTTATACCATGTTTAGAACCTCTATGTGGTGCATGTGGTGTTGAATTTGGCCTTTCATGAAATTCATTCTTAGCAAAGCAATAACGGGTGTTGTACCCAGACTCGGCGGCCTCCTGGTCTTCTGAGCAATGTCAGAGGTACCTGACATTTCACTAAAGCTTGGTATTGAATTTGTTCTTTGACACCATTTTTTCCTGCACAAGTAATTTATATTGGTGTTCACCCAGACTCGGCAGGCGCCTGCTCTTTTGTTGAAAGTACCTGTCATTCCATCAAAGTTATCATAGAGGAGAAGCTCCACCCTTCCAGCTTAGTTCTGCTACATTGAAGGTCTGTTTGCACAACAGCAACTTAGGAACACAAAACAAAGTTATCTTGATCTGCTCAGACACCTTTGAAGTAAACAAGTGCGCGTTCAATCTTGATGATTCCATATGTTTAATCTCCTTGACCATCTTAATGTACAATACCTTCTGTGCCCTTCAAAGCTGCTAAATCTTGAAATCAGAATATCACATATGCACTCAAGTTAACACATGCTCTATTTTGTTCCTCGACAATGGCTGAAATTGGAGTCTTATTTTTGCCATCCCTGGCTACCCTTACCTGACCTATATTTTTTCAAAAGTGATTTCTGGCACAATTGCACACAACTTTATAATGACTCAAAGATCGGATTTCTGAGATTTAGTAGGACAGATTGACTGTAAATTAAGAGACACTCATGCAACACCTTTAGCTGCAGTTGCTTTCTGAAATCTCAAAAACTTGATTTTTGAGCTATTGTAATTTTTTACTCAGATTGCAATAAGTAATGAGGTAGGAATGGCCAGGTGACTGGTAGGAATCACGATGTTAGTGATTACGAAAGAGCGCTATGGCTATGAGATCACGTTAGAGTGATGGAGAACTAATCACCTGTTGGAAGGTGTGGATGTAAAGAGATGAAATGTTTGAGTGAATATATTTCCATAACCAACAACATGAGTGAACAAAGAGAAAGAATAAACAACAGCAGACCTGGTAGGAATCACGATGTTAGTGATTACAAAAGAGCGCTATGGCTATGAGATCACGTTAGAGTGATGGAGAACTAATCACCTGTTGGAAGGTGTGGATGTAAAGAGATGAAATGTTTGAGTAAGGAAAACAAGTTGATACGCAAACAATAGCTCTTTATATAGCAGATAGTTCTCTAGACATAGGTTAACGGTCGTACAAAGGTTTGTGTCTATCATGCACCGCATTGGGAGCATCAAAACAAATAAGAAATAAGAAAAGGAGAAGAGAGAGATGAATAGTTATCCTAAGACCAATGCGGAAGTGGTTGTTAAGTTAAGGAATAGGATGTTGATAATTGCGTTCAGATTCCAATACCCCCCCTCAATGTAAATGTGAGGGTTGGGTATTCAAAAGAGTACTCAAAGCTCACTAAAGATGGAAATGTTTGTTTGTAATTTTTTTATAATTAAAGTTATATTTCAAATATTATGTAATTACAATAAAATTTGAAAGAGAAGAAAGGAGGAGGAAGTAGGGAACAAGTCTGTTTGGACAAACCCAGACAGACTACAGCTAAATGACTCCTTAAGAGGAGGTTTGAAATATAATATAAGAATATTATAACATGAGAAGGCTGGATCCAAGGCCCTCCTTTAATCTTTAAGGTAACAGATTAAAGAGTGAGGTGAAGGTCACTAATCTGGTTGTTCTAAAGTCACCAACTTGTAGTTGTTCAAAAGGTGCACTAACCTGTGAGTTGATATAGGTTACTAACCTGTAGTTGTTCAAAAGGTGCACTAACCTGTGAGTTGATATAGGTCACTAACCTGTGGTTGTTCAAAAGGTGCACTAACCTGTGAGTTGATATAGGTCACTAACCTGTGGTTGTTCAAAAGGTAACCAACCTGAAGTTAATTGGAAGGTCACTAACCTGAAAGATTTCTACTTAGGGAAAGTAGAGGATCCAGACAAAGTGAAGAGAATACTACTTACTTTTAGTCAGGAAGCTGATTAAAGTTATGAAGTTATCACTAGTCTTATATTTATAAGACTCTTGATGTTACTTCAATAGAACTTTAATGCTGTTCTTTAAAAGTATCGTGTAATAATTGCTTGGGGGATTTTCTTGAATGCTGAGAGAGCAGGGGATTATATACTCTCCTCTCTAAACCTAACTGTAGTGGTATTTGTTTGTATCACAACATTGGTTTAGGGTTTGTTGTTAATGATTGTTATGATCATTATTAATTATGCTTAATTACATATACACACTAAGTATATTATGTAGTATAAGCATTTGAAACCAAAGCATTTTAACTCTTGACACTGAGTTATGAGGTGTTAACGATGTTTTATAACATACTACATGTGGTTTTAAGTGTAGACGTATATGTAATTAATATTTTTATGTGTTTTATTACATGTTACATACTGTCTATTGGCCGTATGTATATGTAATTAGGTTTGTATATGATAATTCTTTATTGCGAGTTAGTTTTAGGTACATGTATATGTACTCAGGGCTGACATTCCCCACCCTCAAAGGAGGTCATTACTCCTTTTCAGAAGGTTTATGAGCTCTTTTTTTTTTTAGGATTTTTGTAATACTGTCTTGCCATTGGGTATTTTTCCGCTGGTACCACTGATCTTCATGAGTATCAATCAAGCAGACATCTTGATGATGATCCTCATTCTCACTTCCTGACATTGAATCATCAGAAAATCGTCCTCCTTGAAATTCATACTTGTCATTCATATTATGACCTTCATCAAGGTCTTCTTCAATCATATCTATTTGTTTATCTCTACATCCTTTCCATTGATGTTTTGGATCTTTACTGCCGCAGTTTGGGCATGCTCTAGAAGGTTTTCTCTCTGACATACTTGATTGAACCTTTGTGATAGAGGTAGCTTGTATCTTATCTTCTTCAAAGTTTGTTTCATTTTTCACAAAAGGTCTTTGCGGTCCGTCCAAGTACCTTTTCTTAGAAATAATAGTTGTATTTTCAAAAATATCTTTGAATACCATTAAGAAGATATCCCACTCGTAGGGTGTATCAAGTTGACTTTTGATTGCATTTCTAACATCACCATCAACTTTGTTTAGAATTTTATTCACAATCCTGTCTTCAGATGCATCTGGGTCAAAGGCAGCAATTCGTTTCTTTTGCTTTAAAGACCATGCTGTGGAATCCAAATGTATATTTGCATCAAACTTGTCTTTCATGAACAAATCTTCCATGTTATTTCTCCACACATTGTTTCCAAATCTTTTATGGATTTCTTCCTTCCATTGGTCCCAGGTCATAGATCCTTTACTTTTACGTTTGTCTGTGTACCACTGTCCTGCTGTACCAGTAAAAGCCGTGCTTAAATGGCTAACAACAACAAGTGGGTCCATTTTTAAGTCTGTGATCAAACCATCACACCAGTCAATGTAATCATTGTGATTATATTCTCCGTCTCCACTAAACCTTTTCCAATCCCTTCCTGTTGGCCAAAGTTTTGTCAATGCCTTAGTCAAGTTCTCTTCTCTAGCAGATTCTGTTATAGCTGTTTGAGCAGTATCTTCTCTCATAAATGATCTTTCACAAGGTGGAAGTGTTCCTTCTCTCACAGTTGTTCTTTCACAAATTTTTGGGCTCTGAAAATCCCTAAGGACTGGTACAGGTTCTACAGCGCTCACCATTCTTTCTTGTGGTGCTGCTGTGGCTTGTCTAAATCTGACTTCTCCCCTAAGTGATGGATCAACTCTTTGATTTTCATCAAGGGGTGAATTGAAATCACCGGGGATTGTACTTGGCTTTGTTTGGTGGATTGGCATAGCAATATTATTGTTAATACGTCCTATACTAGGGTTAAGTTCCTGAATAATTGACAGCCTTGCTGAATTGGCATTGCCATCCATTTGTATCAGTTGTTGTTGTATTTCAACATTCTTTTCTAATATCTTATTATTTAATAATACTTGTTGTTTCAACATCTGATCTGTAAAAGACTTAATTTGTATTTCTTGTTGTCTCAATAATTCTTTCTTCAATTGTTCATGATTGTCTTTTATATTTTCTTGTAATGCATGGTAAGGTTTCATCATACCACTCTCAAATTGTTGTTGTTGCTTGTTCAAATTTTCACGGATTCTGTTTATGTTTGTGTCTTCCCTTATTTCACCAATTTTGGAGCTCACATGGTGTTTATGTTTCCCAAATTTGTCAAGGAGCTCTTCAATCTTATTATATGGATCTTTGATTGGTAATTTCATTTGTTTATCTACTTTAATATCTATATTTTTTATTGCAATTCTCATTTCTGCTAAATCACTTACTATTGTATCACTTGTCTCTCTGATACTCATTTTATCTTGATTTCTCTCCTGCAACAATTTTTTTATTGTCTCATGGAAATTTTTATCATAACTGTTGAGTTTGGATGTCAATCTTTTCTCATTTTCTGATATACGTGTAGCAATTTGACTAGCTAAATTTGTTGTTTGTTTTATCATATTTTGTTCAGAAGGTTTCAGTGTTGGTTCTTCAAATATTTTGTTCAATGTACCTCTAATCTGTAATACTAGAGCCTGAGTTTTATTCAAACTATACATTGGTGTGACATTTTCAGTTTGTATTTCTGGTTCTCCTTGTTTAACATTGTCACTTGTATTTGATGTTGATGCACTGGTTTCTTTATTGTCACTAGAAGGTGCTTCTTCTTTTTCTTTACCTTTGTTTGTAAATTGAGTCTCGATTTGAATTGTTTCTTTTTGTTCTTTAGATTTAATAAGTTGTTCTTTTAACTCTGTCAATTTACTCATAATATCACCATGAGATTTTGTATGATGTTCTTGTTTATTAAATTCATGAAAAAGGCTTTTAACTTCTATCATTTGTTCTCTCAACTCCGTAAATTTGTTTATAATATCATCATAAGATGTTTTATGCAATTGGCAATTCTTTCTAAACTCTTCTACTCTCAATTGCTCACTTTTATCACATTGGTCTTTTAACAAATTCAAAGTTGGGTTCACATGTTCAACTTTTTCATATATTGCGTAAGTTTTTCTCCTAATGAGATCTTCTAAGTCCATATATGAGTCGGAAACAGAAACTGAGGAAGGACAATTGGAAACTATATTTGGTTGGTTGAACAGCCTTTGATGTTTTACCTCTTCAAGTTCATCATCTTCCAACTTTAGGGAGTTGATGGAAGGTGATAGTAGATCAGAGGGATTATTGGCTAGAGGGGGACCTGACAGAGGAGTCCCTGAATAGAGAACTGAGGGATGATTATGAAAAGAAGAGGTAGGAGGAGGGAAGATACTCACTGTTCCTTCTGTTTCCTTTTCACTACCAAAATCATATCCAATGGAAGTTTGCTCTTGAGATTGTGGATTGCCTGATGGAGTTGGGCTTCCTTGATTTCTTTGGTTTGTTGGTACAATGGTTGAGCTGGTGGAGGTGGAGGTAATTTGTTGCTCATGACCAAGGTGGGTTGGTGTCTGTAGCCGGCTTGCTGTTGTAGAATCTAAGGTTTTTAAGGAAATATTTTTTCTATTAGTTTCTTTCTCTTTCGCAGAGATCTCTACTAATTTTGGGTTAGGGTTACCTGAGGCCGGTAGTGGTTCAAAAAGTTCCACGGTTGACCTCCTTGTTGCTCTGGAACTTGGTTCAACATGTCTTTTACCCTTTGATGACACATGTGCACTGGCAGAATTTGCTTGGTTTGGTGGTTGGGAGCTTCTGTCAGACATAATGGACAGTGACTAGAGAACAAACAAATGAATTCAAGATCAAGAATTAAAGAAAAAAATAAAAGATAACCTTACACTAAGACACAGAATATTAAGAAAGTTGACTATAACACACGGTGTCCTTGCTTATTGTGTACTTGTGCTGGACACTTCTGATTCTTCTAAGCCTGAACTGGACCTTTCCTTGGTTCTATTACAATAGTAGTTTAATAAGAGCAAAATGATTATTTTGTATGACAAGGTGAAACAACACGATTTGATTAGTATAAGTTCAATTTATGATGACGGACACGGAAATGATAGAATAAATCTGTTGAATGAGTGTTTTATTTTAACTTATGTTGATCTTCAGGTCCTGGTCTGTGAGATGGGCCAGCAGAATTGTTGTAACTGTTTTTCTATTAAAGAGTGATATGTGGAAAAAGAATCAAAGAAAAATCAAGTTTGTTGTAACGTTATTGGGTATTTGTTGATTGAATATGTCAAACAAACACAAAGTTAGTACTTTCAGGGTGTTTCTCCTGATCTCAGACCAATTATCTAAGAGAAAAGTTTAAACAAGAATTTTGATCCTTATCAAATTTGATAGATCAGATTGGTTTGGTCTGTTTAACCTATGGTATGCTCCTGCTAGCTGTCCTTGGTTTGGTACTGTGGGGTTAGTACTTTGGTTGTATGTACAAAGCTGGATACTATAATTTACTAGCAGACAACTTTTTCCATTTGAAGTTAATGACAATGATCAATGTTTGAAATGAGTTGTAAGTTTGAGGGGTTCACTATGATGCTGAGCAATCAGGTTGAAGATTTGGGGGGAAAACAATAGAGAAATTAATTTGAACACTAAAAACTAAAAAAAATGAAATCAATGTTAGTCTTATATTGCTTTTGATTCAAGCTCGGTTTCAAAAAAGAAGGAGATAAATAACAATAATGAAAAGAATTAAAGATGTTCACTTTTTATCTTGGGAAGTACTTTAATAGCATGCAACTTTTCAAAAGATGATCGATTGATTCAATTGAAGATTACAATCCTTTTGATATTGAATGGATCACTTTGAGTAATGATCTAGCTTCAAATTACTCGTTGTTTTTGAAACTACTTTGATTATCCTAACAGTTCAAGAACTTCGATCGATTGATTAATGTGAGGATAATGGTTTGTTTGAAGGTTGGTTGAAGTGGAGGTAACAGTTTGTTGAGTTTTGTATCAATCGTTCGGAGGAACAATCTTATAAGCTTGAATTGATTGTCTTCTTATATAAATGAAGTTGTTGATTGGATTCTATTCTGATAAGTGTTCGTTCTAAGATCGTGCGAGTTGAATAATTGAGAAAAGACACTAATGGGACAGACAATGAAATCAAAAAAGGAGATAACAAAATAACAAGGATGTTAGCTTGTGTTCTTTCAAAAAAATTGTTCAAAAGAAAGGTGAAGAAGAAAGAAAAAAAAGTGATTAAGGATATTGATATGATTACTTTTTGTTGTAGAACTTACTTTACTGAAGTTAAAGACCTTTTCAAGTTCAATTGAGCGATTAAAATGAAGATAGCCGTTTGTTTGATTTTGAATCGATTGATTGATTGAGTAAAAACAACAGTTTGATGTATCTCAAAGTGTTTGTTCTCAAGGATAATTCGAAGCAAAGTCAAAGGATATTCTTATACGATTCAAAACGTCGATTGAATTCGTTTTTAATGCAGATTTGTCGAGAAATCACTATGTAAGTGGAATATGCGAGGTTTCTAGGTATGTGTAACGTCGTTGCTAAGAACAACTCGTGTGGGTTGTTCGTTTGCTAAGATGAGCGTAAAAAGGTGTTATTAGTTCTTCAGTCAATACGTTGATTGCTGAGTAGTAAGTTGGATTTCAAGGAATGTTTCCGTAATAAAAAATGGCTTCAATCTGATGGGAGGAAAGATAGGAAATGGTTGGTATGGTTCCTCTTGACTGAATCGATTTCGGTACAGAATAGGATGTGACTGGCTTGATTTAACTCGAGTTATTCTTTTAAAAGGTACCTTGCGATTTCTTTTCTATGAATATGTACGTGGATTTTGAGTTCCGATCTCGGAGATGGCAAAAGATTCTGAATTTTGATTTGATTCCTCCAATAATTCTTCTCGTTGCTTTATTTTCTGACTACTCGTCCACTGCGATATCCTGAAATATGACTCTCCTTTTCGTTTGTTTGTATAAATGATATCAAAAGGATATCCTTCCTTTTCTTGGTAATTGTGTTCAAAATTGGAAGTCCTATATGTGTAAACCCGACTCTGCGGACTTTTGTGTTGTGTGTTTGGGTTTTTGCTCTTCTTTCCTTTGAGAGGTAGTACTCGGGATAGTTTTCTTTGGAGTCTCAAAATGAAAATGAAAATTGACAATGCTGCTCCAAAGAAGATAAAATTTGAAGTTGATATAACAGATATACCTAGTTGAATCAGAATAATTTCTTTTTGAAAGAGAAAAACTATTGAAACTTGGTATTGTGTTTGTTTTCTAATAATTCTAAACAAGAACTTGTGCTGTGTTGTTTAGAGATCAATGGCTTGAATTTTGTATGCAATAGGGATGTGCGGTGAGTGTTATGAGTTGAGTGAGATGCTTGGTGAACAATCACACTTAGTTCTACAGTCTGATGATTCTTATGTTGTCTAGTTTATGATGTCTCACACTTTTGGTAAAAAGGTTGAGGTTGGAATTTGAGTTTCAACACAATGAGGCCCCCAAATGTGAGGGTTGGGTATTCAAAAGAGTACTCAAAGCTCACTAAAGATGGAAATGTTTGTTTGTAATTTTTTTATAATTAAAGTTATATTTCAAATATTATGTAATTACAATAAAATTTGAAAGAGAAGAAAGGAGGAGGAAGTAGGGAACAAGTCTGTTTGGACAAACCCAGACAGACTACAGCTAAATGACTCCTTAAGAGGAGGTTTGGAATATAATATAAG
>NW_006768810.1:595113-595998 GCF_000204055.1 Melampsora larici-populina 98AG31
TGTTCAAAAGGTGCACTAACCTGTGAGTTGATATAGGTCACTAACCTGTGGTTGTTCAAAAGGTGCACTAACCTGTGAGTTGATATAGGTCACTAACCTGTGGTTGTTCAAAAGGTAACCAACCTGAAGTTAATTGGAAGGTCACTAACCTGAAAGATTTCTACTTAGGGAAAGTAGAGGATCCAGACAAAGTGAAGAGAATACTACTTACTTTTAGTCAGGAAGCTGATTAAAGTTATGAAGTTATCACTAGTCTTATATTTATAAGACTCTTGATGTTACTTCAATAGAACTTTAATGCTGTTCTTTAAAAGTATCGTGTAATAATTGCTTGGGGGATTTTCTTGAATGCTGAGAGAGCAGGGGATTATATACTCTCCTCTCTAAACCTAACTGTAGTGGTATTTGTTTGTATCACAACATTGGTTTAGGGTTTGTTGTTAATGATTGTTATGATCATTATTAATTATGCTTAATTACATATACACACTAAGAGCATCTCCAATCGTTGGATTAACGGGGCGGATTAGTTAAATATTTAACTAAACCCGACCCGAAATTCACAGCCGTGAATCTTTAGGCCGGGGTTAGTTAAATATTCTTTAAAAAATCTTCAAGCGGCGTCAAATTTACTCCCAGCTAACCCCGGCGTTAACTAACTCCACGACCCTTGATTTAACCCCGTCTCACCCTATCAAACCCTGCACCCACCTCACCAACACCCACACCACTCCACATCACTCTCACCACGCCTCATCACACACCTCATCAAACCTTCTCTTGATGGATGGATCCACTCCGAGTACTACACGAGCAGCCAGGACTCGATCACCCAACTGGACCGTTTTAGAAGACGAGCAATTGGCAATTTCGTGGGTCACTGTC
>NW_006768810.1:596239-600123 GCF_000204055.1 Melampsora larici-populina 98AG31
CCGGAACCCTCCTAGCGGATCCGCTCCCAGCGATTTACATGGGTATAGCTAAGAAGGAGTACTTTACTCAAACTAAGGAGTGTGTTTGACAGATGAGTGTGGCTGTGGCAGTGTGTTGCATCGACATCCTAAATGGGCTCAACCCATCGATCCGCTCAAGAAATCCTCAGTCAACACTTCAGTCTCATCCTCCATCAGCTCGCCTATCATTTCTACACGTTCATCACCACCACCACCTTCTTCCGACCCGTTTGAACGTCCTATTGGCCAAAAAAAAGCCAAACGACAACGCCAAGAGGCTGACTTAGATACAGAGAGGACTGAAGAGCTCAAGCGAGCTTCAGACATTCAGGAACGAAAGCTTGCGGTGCTAGAACAAGGACACAAGCTCGCTGATCGTGCTCTTCAAATCGATGCTGAGGCTAAGAGAAGTCACGCTTATTACGAGGATATGAAAGTGTTAACAACTTCTCCCGAGTTATGTCCAGATGAAGAGTCCAAAGCTGTTTTAAAGTTGATGAAAAGTAGATTGTTGAAGAAGTACTCAAATGATGAAGAGGGTCAAGCTGATGATTAGATTAGTAGTTTAAACTTAACCCTCAATAGTTTTTATTAGTTGTATCCGATTTAGTGGATCTCATCTCATCTCATGTTTTACACTTTTATTTTTATTGTTCACTCGATTTTTTTTGTTCTATCGATTTGGCTGCTCAATACTATAGCTGAAATACAAGTCATTTTCATGTATGCTTTTAACAACTTGGCATCTAACAACTTGGCATGTGAGAGAATATGAAAATAAGAAAGATACACAATCCATCTTCATGAGATATGTGAAATCGAGACAAACTACATGATAACAAGTTAGTAAAACTTGTAGGAAGTGATGAGTTCCTAATCATTACGACCAGAGCCCCGTTTCATCCACATCGCCGTCTTGAGATCATTCATCAAGCGTAAGTGTCGATCACGATCTCGTAGTTGTGACATGGTAACATAGTACTCAGCAAGCGTATAAGATAACTGTGGATCGACTCGATTTGGATGGATTCTAAGGCCGTGTTTTGTCCGATAGTCTATGGTGACTTGATCAAGTTCACCACGATCCTCTACAACCATGTTGTGGAGGATGATGCAACATAAGATCACCTCAGTCATTTCCTTGAGACTCCAAAGCCGACATGGTTGAGTTAAGATATGCCATCTCGCTTGAAGCACACCAAAAGCGCGCTCGATATCTTTCCTCAGCGCTTCCTGCAGCTTGCAGAAATGTCGACTCGCTTCATCCAAAGGTTTTTGAATGGATTTGATGAGGACGGGCCAGGGAGGATAGATCCCGTCTGCTAGATAGTATCCACGAGTGTAATGGTTCCCATTCACCTCAAAATGGACTTGATCTTCAGAACCTGGAGGGTAGAATCAGTCAGATCTATCCTACATAATGTAATGCGAAAAACCTACCATTGATGAATGAATCAAACAACGGACTCTTCTGTAAGACATTAATATCATTTAGAGCTCCTGGTGTCCCAAAGAAGGCATGCCAGATACGTAGGTTTTTTGAAGCAACAGCCTCCAGTATAACTGAGGTTCCTTTTTCTTTCCCCTCGTACTGACCAGCCCACGCTTGAGGGCAGTTCTTCCAAAGCCAGTGCATGCCATCTATACTCCCTTTACATCCTGGGAAGCCTCTCATTTCATTTTCCTTCAGTATTACTTCCAGCTCTTCAGAGTTTGGAGGTCGTAGATATTCTTTTCCATAAATCTCGATGATATCGTGTACAAAATGTTTTAAACATTCTACTGCAGTACTTTCTCCAATTTTCAAGTAATCATCTAAACCATCAGCAGCAGTTCCATACGCCAACTGTCTCAGTGCAGCGGTGATCTTCTGGGTTGTTGAAAGTCCTAGTTGCAGACAGCAATCCTATATGAAATGTAGATATTAAATTAGATTGAAGAAACTTTTGGAAGATTTAGATTTGGATAAACTTACACGACGTTGTATCCAGTATATGCTGTGTCCTTGCAGGTCAGTAGCCAGTCTCTGAAATAGTTCTGGACTCATCCGGAACCGTCTTTCAAATAAATGGCGTGGATACAACGGCGATTTGACAAAGTAATCCTCTTGAAGAAGTTTATCGGCAGCAATTCGATCGCGTTGAATCCGTGCACGTGTGTTCTGATGGCTGGGTGTAGATGGATTGTTGATGAGATCCATGATCAACTGATCATAATCTTCATCTTTGAGTTCTTCATCAATTGATTTCAAGTGTTGTTCTAAAACAGACGATGCGTCCATTGAGAAGATGATTTGAGTTTGGGCTTCAAAAAGAATTGTGTAGCCTCAAACTAAAGCCAACGGTTGTGGGCACAGTCTGTATATTTGGATTAACTAGGATTAACTCCATCCTTACAGACAACGACTGTGGGAACTGGCTTTAGTTTAGTTGACCCTGACTAAAGATCTCTAAGTTTACCCACGCTAAAGCCAAATTTGACGCCAACGATTGGAGATGCTCTAAGTATATTATGTAGTATAAGCATTTGAAACCAAAGCATTTTAACTCTTGACACTGAGTTATGAGGTGTTAACGATGTTTTATAACATACTACATGTGGTTTTAAGTGTAGACGTATATGTAATTAATATTTTTATGTGTTTTATTACATGTTACATACTGTCTATTGGCCGTATGTATATGTAATTAGGTTTGTATATGATAATTCTTTATTGCGAGTTAGTTTTGGGTACATGTATATGTACTCAGGGCTGACAGTAAACATCCTATGATTTAATTAATTTGGTGAGATATTGATGTTGAGGTCGCGGAAGTGCCTTGGTACAGATGTCAGCAAGCATTTATTTTGTGGGAATGTAGGTAGGTGTAATGATACCAGCATCGACTTGCTCTCGAATCCAATGTAGGTGTACCTGAAAATGTTTCGACCTATCCTTAAATAACGGATTTTTCTGTAAGGCAAGGGAGCTTTGATTGTCGCATAAGAACTTGGTTGCACCATCTTGAGAGCATCCTAAATCAACCAAAATTCTACGTAGAAAGACAGTTTCTTGAGCAGCTTCATAGGCAGCTCTATACTCCGCTTCAGTGGATGACGTCGAGACTGAAGGTTGCTTCCAAGAACGCCAGCTAACACAGCCGTTACCAACCTTAGTGATGTATCCAGAGGTTGAACGTCGTGTTGTTGGACATCCAGCGTAATCTGAGTCGGCGTATACTTGTAACACAATTGAACCACCCCCCAATACCAGTCCATCTTGATAAGTCCCTTGGAGGTATCGAAGCACACGTTTAAACGCTGCCCAATGATCCGGTCCTGGTTTCTTCAAGTGCTGGGCAAGTTGACTAGAGGTGAAGGCTAGATCGGGTCGAGTACATAGCACAAGATAGTTGAGAAGTCCAACGGCTCTATTGTAGTTGATACCGGTGGCTAGGAATTCTTGATGTTCTTCATCGGTAGCTGGTGATAGGTAAGTACCGGGAATCATGGGTGTACTAACGGGATGACATTCCTTCATACCGTATTCTTCTAACATACCAAGGATATACTTGTCCTGAGTGAGTGTAATTGTTCGTACGACTCGATCACGTTCCAAACGCATGCCGAGATAAAATGAGCAATCACCTAGATCTTCCATTTTGAAGCGGGTTTGAATTAATTGAGAGAATTCCACAAGGCTATCATCCCAAACTCACCGGCAAGAATATTGTTTTACTCTTAAATCAATCGTTATATGGTCTTAAACAATCACCACGATGCTGGTATATTATGGTCAAATCGTTCTTTCTTTCTATCAATTTCTCTCCGTCAAAATCCGATCCTTGTTTATTCATTTCCGACGACCCATTGTGGCGCTGCTT
>NW_006768810.1:600223-622922 GCF_000204055.1 Melampsora larici-populina 98AG31
CTGTAGGTATGAGGTTCTGGGGTAAGAGAGTTAGCTAAGTGAGCTCTTCGACGAGAAGTGATGATGTTGGAAGAGTCGATAGCACTGGAGATAGCTTTGGGGGCCGGTACAGTTGCAGGAACATAAGTGAAAGACGGACGACCGGTGAGTTCTTCTTCAATCAATGGATCATCGTCACTTAAGGGTTCATCTTGAGGCTGATTTTCCACATCGATGATTGGTTCAACTTCCTCGATAGGCTCGTCAATGATCGGTTCTTCTTCAGCTTGAGGTTCTTGATCTTGTTGATTAGAATGAGATGCATCATGAATGATAGAATCCGGTAATTGAGGAATAGTCAAATCTTCATCTTCGGTGAGTGAATGAATAGGTGAATGTTTGGGTTCTTCTTTGTAAGCAAAATCAGAGTTTATATCTTCAATGAAATGAACGTCAGAGTAACCGAATTTCTTGTTAAAAGCAGTTAAAACAGTAGAATCAGAAAATGGAAAGATTTCTTCATTAAAAACTACATCATGACTATAAACTACGCGATGTTCTTCAAGTAAGTAAATACGATAGTTATGCATTGTACCTTGATAGCCTAGAAGAACACCTTTCTTAGCTACATCAGAGAACTTGCTTGTACGCCGTTCCTTACCAACGTGTACATACGCAAGACAACCAAAAACTCGAAGATGGGAATATGAAGGAGGTTTGCCAAACCAGTTTTCGTATGGAGTAGTGAAATTATCCCGAGCAATGGGAGTGAGATTTTCTAAATAAACAGAAGTGGAAACAGCTTCTGCCCAAAACATGAGAGGAAGATGAGCTTGTTTAAGTAAAGCTCTGGCTTTCTCGGTGGTAGTTTGATTACCACGTTCAGAGATGGGATTTTGTTGTGGAGTATAGGGTGCAGTAAAATCCATCTTAATACCTTCATGATTAATAAACTCAGTGAATTGCTTTGAAGTGTATTCACCTCCATTATCATTGACAAGAGTTTTGATTTGTAAATTGGTTTGATTCTCAACAAGAGCTTTGAACTGGACGAAATAGGAAAATGTTTGACATTTGGTTTTCAAGATGTAAACAAATTTAAAGTTGGATTTCTGATCTGTAATTTTAAAATAGTATCTACCGCCACCGAGAGAAGGAGGAGAAATTATGCCACTCAAATCACTATGTAGTACAGATAGGCGATCACAGGCGATGGGAAGATGAATTTTAAATGGTAGGCGGTGATGTTTAGAGAGGATACAAGGTTCACAGGAATCAAGAAAAGTAACTCCAGGAAAAGCTTTCTCCAAGGGAATTCGTCCAGGATGGCCTAGGCGCCTGTGTAGAGTGACAGGATCAATTTGAGTGGAAGCAGTGAGTGAGACGAAAGGTGACTTGCCCATGTCGAAGTTAACTTCCATAACTCCACTCTTGGTGTCCCCAGTGAGTACCACGTCAGAGTCAACAATAACATTGAAACTAGAATCCGGAGAAAAATTGAATGAACAGCCTTTTCGAACCAAGGAAACCATGCTAACCAAATTCGTCGACAATTGAGGAACATGGAGACAATCGGTAAAAGAGATGGGTTTTCCGTCATGAGTTCCAGAAACAGTTCCAGTTCCGACGGCAGCGATTTGTTGACCGTTGGCGACGTGGATGGTGGCGTTACAAGGTCGATAATTAGTAAAGCAAGATCGAGAGCTGAACATGGATTGAGATGCACCAGAATCAAGAACGGGTTTTCCGGTTAGAGTTGCATTGAAGACGTAGGTAGTGAGAACCGTACCACTAATGGTAGCGTTGGCAGATCCTCGATTGGCAGACCGACTGGTGTTTCGAACAGGTTTTAATTCAGGGTGGAGTTGATAGCATTGAGTGGCAGAGTGTGCAGTCAAAGGGTTATGGACACCATCTAAACAACGCTCATAGGTGACGGTGCGACGTTCAGCGACTAGAGCAGCAGGAGGAGGTGCAGAGCTAGGTTGATAATCTAGGACGATTTGTTGGAGATGTTCAAAGACTTGACTGAGAGTGAGAACAGTATCGGCGCCTTCAGCAGTGTGAGCAAGAAGATCACGAGTTGAGTGATAACAAGGAGAAAGTTTATATAACAACATATGGGCCAAGATATCATCATCAATCTTAAAAGAAACTTCGGTCATCTCATGCGTGATTTTTCAATACTCAGTTAGAAAGGAAGAAAGAGCGTTGTCGGAGCATTTAAGATTGAGAAATTTTCTAAGAATACGAGCTCGATTACGAGCTTTGGTGGAAGCGCATAATTTGACTAAAGCATCCCAGATGGCTTTGGGATCTTTAATGTTAGTAGCATTAATGACCAAAGCGCGATTCTCAGGACTAAGCTTTCGAGAAATAAAACCAGCTGCTTTCTTCTTACGACGAAGATATTCAGCTTTGACTGAGGGAGCAGCGTCTTCAGCAGGAGCAACTTCAGTACCGTCAATGATACCGTCGACATCTCCTTCCATAAAGTGAGCTAGCATGAGGGGAGACCATCGCTGCCAGTCGTTCTCTAATGGAGTGATGTGCGAAGCTTTGTTGGCTGAGTTGTGACTCGTCATTACTTGAGTAATGTGGTTGTGATCGTTGGTGATGGTGTTAGTTGGAGTAGAGGGTGAAGACGTTGGATTGATCAACGCGTCGCTCATAGAAATTGGTAGCGCAGAATCTGGTTAAGATGAAGGTGCTGGGCTCATAACCTAATGAGGTAGGAATGGCCAGGTGACTGGTAGGAATCACGATGTTAGTGATTACGAAAGAGCGCTATGGCTATGAGATCACGTTAGAGTGATGGAGAACTAATCACCTGGTAGGAATCACGATGTTAGTGATTACGAAAGAGCGCTATGGCTATGAGATCACGTTAGAGTGATGGAGAACTAATCACCTGTTGGAAGGTGTGGATGTAAAGAGATGAAATGTTTGAGTGAATATATTTCCATAACCAACAACATGAGTGAACAAAGAGAAAGAATAAACAACAGCAGACCTGGTAGGAATCACGATGTTAGTGATTACGAAAGAGCGCTATGGCTATGAGATCACGTTAGAGTGATGGAGAACTAATCACCTGTTGGAAGGTGTGGATGTAAAGAGATGAAATGTTTGAGTAAGGAAAACAAGTTGATACGCAAACAATAGCTCTTTATATAGCAGATAGTTCTCTAGACATAGGTTAACAGTCGTACAAAGGTTTGTGTCTATCATGCACCGCATTGGGAGCATCGAAACAAATAAGAAATAAGAAAAGGAGAAGAGAGAGATGAATAGTTATCCTAAGACCAATGCGGAAGTGGTTGTTAAGTTAAGGAATAGGATGTTGATAATTGCGTTCAGATTCCAATAATAAGAGAATCTGAAAGCACAAGGATGAGCGCAAGATACTGAAGTTTAACATAGTCTGATGGCAGGGTATTTCATAAGCACAGAAAAAAAAAGTTATAATGGAACAAGATTCTCCCACCAAAAGCCCAATGTGCTCTTCACCGGGGAAGCAGACATTAGGTGGATGTATATCCCTTTTTCCTGGGGACCGTAAACTTCAAATGTACAAGGAACAAGATTGAACTTGGTTAAGTTAGCCTAAAGATCATGTCAACTTATTGGTGGCTTTATCCTGAGGATTCATATTGATGTCTGGAAATTAATCTGACAGAACCTTGAATAGCACCTAGGGAACTCACAGATGTAGAGCCCAGTAATCACTTGAGGGTTTTATTATGGAGCAAAATAAATGCCTTTATGTATATATTTCCCTGCGTAATGTTCCGATATCACACTTGTCAAGGAAGGATATGAAAGTCAAGTTGAATTGGGCTTCGTCATTTTGCTTGACTGTGACGTTTTATGGATATCACTTATCATTCCAAGTGGTTTCGAGTGCCATTGTTTCACACTTGTCATGGAAAAACGTATATCCACATTGGATTTAGCTGAAGATACGTTTGGACCAGGTTATCGAGGTTAAAAGCAGCGGAGCTGTTGATTTCATTGACGTTACCGCTTAAGAGATGCTACCGACGCAGCTAAAAGGTTTCGGGTGCTATTATGTGTCACTTGTCGAAGCAAAGAGGTGAAAGTGAGATGAGGTCTTGTTTCTAACTTGCGTGAGGCTGACCGGTGAGGTGTAATGCAAGCTGCCCTCTACTCTTTGCAAGGTGGCAGATTTTCGTTTGCTTTCTGATCCGAATGTCACACTTTGCAAAAGGTACTACGTAGGCACATACGTCAGTGGTATAAAGGTGCAGAAGTGTTTTACACTGATAAAAAACGAAGAGCTCTGGGGGGCAAACAAGCCAGAGTTCAGAGTTGGCTATGAAATGAGAACACATGAGTCATCATGAGCTCAGCCCCCGGCGATGATATTGTTCAACGTAAAAGTCTGAAGTGATCGAGCGCCGCAAAAAGAATGCGTAGTTATCATCTCCACACATTGGTGGATGAGTGAAGGCGCCAGTTTATTGAAGCACAGCTTCAACTCGTAAAAGGGTGAGGTCAAGTAGTGGTCGTAGTTTTCCTCACGAATATAAAAGTGGGACGTCCATCGGCTTGGTAGCTCCTCACCTAGTCATCATCAGTGCTCATTGTTTGTGTATAACCTTTCGTAGCTACAAAAGACCTCATCTGTACCTAGTAACCACCATGACCAAACTCTCAACTACACTTCTGGCCGTTGTTTTCGCAACATCTCCATTTTTAGCCCGGGCATTACATTTTAGTGGGCCTGACTTCAAAGTCGAAGGTGTTCCGCAGCGTGAGTTGCTACCGCAATGCCCGGAAGCTGTTGCTCCAGATTCATAACTTGATTACTATTTCTTTTAGCTTGGGTTGAAGATAACCTCCAAGGCGGTCTTGAGAAGTTTTATGGAAGCGTAGATGCAGGCGAGCCAGATGGCGTAATCGCCCAGATACACGATTATTCGAATGCGAAGTTCGATTATTTTGGGCGCGTTCTCACGGGAGAAAGTGAGTAGACCCCCTTGTGCAGTGTAAAGATGCTATCAATATATTCTGACACCCTCTTTGTATTATCTGACCATCAACTTCCGTAAGACATTGGCGCAGCCCTGAGAACGGCGATGGTCAATCTAAAGCGCACATACGAGACAGAAATTTCTTCAGGTATGCTCCCTAGTCGAATATGTGCTCGAATCATTTACGAGGAGAAAACCATTTGCAGTAATCTGACTCTTGATCTCCTTCCTCATCCTGATACCCAAAAACACAATGTGCGATTTTTTTTAGCAAAGTGCACCGAAAACTCAGATCATGAAAAGGTTGAGATTAAATTACTAGGTAAAGTGACTGTGAAGCAACCGAACGAGGAGAATCACGACGAGGGCTACGACGCAACCATCACTTTCGTGAAACACGAAGGCCAACTCAAAGTCTTCAGTTTCAAAAGAGTGTTTGCTGAACTTGAGCCCAAGGCCAATGTTTCTCAATGATCTTTTTCTCATTCAAGCATCACCATGCACACAAGGATACAACCTGTCATAGAGCTGGATATCAATGTTGTTATTAGTGCCCATGACAAAATTGCTGGGCAATATTTGCTTTGTCAACCAGAGTAAGAGTTGGGCTATTGTTCTGTGTGCATCTTTCTCAAGCAGACAAACATCTTGCCAACTTTTGTGCCTTGTGTGAAAAAACCCTGAGCTTGTGAGCCATACCTCTGAAAATCCCACACTTTCATAGAGGCACAGATTTACAAGTTTTCTGCGCGTTGTTACCATGAATTCCACTTCTAGACTGGTTTTTGAATTTTTGATCAGCTAAAACTCAGGTAGAGTGCGAGTGACATGCCACGGGATGTCAATTGCTCACCTATCTAGATCCATGCCCACGAATTGAGATGTTCCAAGCAAAATGGACTCTCTGAGATCACCCCAATGACATCAACAACTGTGTTCAAGAGGCAACTTGTGGTTGGAAAGCAGTGAAACATGAGGCTAGAGTGATTTTTGTTGATGAAGTGATAGTTCCTTGCTAGGAATATTTGTTTTGCTACTGTTTGTTTGGTGGTCAATTATATGCAATTTGAATGGATTCAAAGGTCATAGATATCAACACATTCAATGTGATAGATTATGTTTCAAACAAACTTGATAGATAGCTACCCTAGAGAAAAGATGTGAGATGTACAGTAGATTTCAAAAGGATGAAATCAGATATTTCAAAACATGATCACATGGTACATGCAAGGTGCAACCACAGCCAAAATTGAAGTGGCTGGGCTGTCAACTGAGTAATCACATCACACATAATCTGCAGAATATTGTCCATCTTTTGGGTTGGCCTTTTTTTCCTTGTTTCTTTTGACCACTTTTTCTTCTGGCTGGGGTGAGTCCTAGCTTCATTTTTTCTGCCTCTCATTGCACTTTGCTCATTGATCCCTATCTCAATGGGTGATCTTACTTCCAACCCTATTCTACCTTCCACTCTATCTTCAAAATGGGGTTCCACCTTTACTCAGAGGACATCAAGCTCCTGGCTACTCAGGTGGCAGTGGGGAATTTTGCCTTTGCTGAGATCAACTTGCACTTACAAACATTCATATCTGTGGTTTCAATCTATCAATGGAAACACATTTTCTGTCTCACCAACAGTGTCATAGAAAAACCAGTAACATAAAAGCCTCTTGGTTGACCCTGTACTTTGTCCAGCATGAATCTTGCAATCCTAGGTTTTGTTGTAGATTGCCCCTCAATCTACCAAGATGGGTTGAAACCCCACCTCTGTATCTTGTGTTACATAAATTGTGAAATCCACAACCACTTGGGATTATCTCTCTTGTTCACTCAAGGTGCTCATCCAAACTCCCTTGAGGAAAGGACATATATAATGTTGTGGGTGGCGGGAACACCACCAGAGTGTTTGTTTTTCATTGGTATGTACTTTATTTCCTGTGTTTTCTATGTTCTGGTCTTGGTCTTATTACTGATACCTGTTGACTTGCAGATGAAAGCAGGGTGTGAGCGGCAACACATCTCAAAAACTTGGTTATGCTAAGTCTGGATCTCAAACTTTTTGCCAGAAGCAATTGACCAAGTGGGATTATTGAAACTTTCTCCTGGCAGTGAGTAAGTAGGGAATGAATGATAGCTGGGGTAGTTTTAGAAAGTCCGGTCAGCAGGATCTTTGGCAAGTGTGACTTGTTTATAAGTTTTTGAATTCTTTGCTCATCATGGCTCAATTTTCTTATAATCCTTTGCTTGCTGTTCATTCTAGCTTATGGTGATGAACCCATATCCAGATCCCAACTTGTTTTCAATCATGGACAATGCTTGAGTTCATCACAGAGGAAGAATTCTCAAGCTGTATTGAAAAGCAAGCTTCAGATTTCACCTTTTTGAGGAGCCAGGGTTGACGGCATTCTATAAATAGCTGCAAGTTCATACAAAAATCTTTCTTGCTTCATCTATTTTACCAGCAGATCATCAAGTTTGTATTGTGTAGTTCAGACCATGGACTACTGAAACTCATTCTTTTCTTTTGTAGAGCATTTAATTTGCATGTTTCCTAACAATCATGATCCACAGACTTCTTGCATGTCTCAGAGGTTCTTTTATTTGTTTTGATGAATAAGGACAACAATAGAAACTACTTTTATTCTTCATTCACAAGTTACATGAATTCATTTTGGAATGATTCGATCTGGTCACAGAAGTGCCAAAAGCTGACAATGGGGCCAAGAGCTTGAGTTGATTGAGTAAAAGATTTTATCAAGGCTGAATCTTTGACAATATAGCATGATTTGAAATCTGGCCTGTGGGGCCATCATGGTCATCATCAAGTCCAGCCCCATCAAAATTTACACAAGGCTTCATGGCAGCAACTACAAAAGTCAAAGGAGGTTGCATTCATGTATTCATATCATACCAACTTGACTCTAAATGCTACCTCTGAACCTTCTGTTTGGGGGCTTTTTGCATCAGATTAATAAAAGTCCCTTCTCAACTTCAATCTTTTTAATTTTCAAATTTGAACATTTTACACACACATGACACATGCAACCACAAATTCAAACAAACAAACAAACACCTTACAAAAAACATAAATACCTTGATCAGTAAGAAAAATCAGTGATAGTTAAAAGTTGACTTCTTCTCCCAAAGAATATGTACATCTTATGTATATAAATTTAAATCATTTCAAAAGAAAAGATACAAAACAGTTGAAAATTCCATTCTCTTTTGCAGAAAGAAGGACTGGAAAGTTTAAAAGTTTCAAAAAAAACAATAGACAGAATCAGGACCATTTTCTTATGAATTAACTTAGAAAGGGGAAAAAACTCACCAAGACCATAAAACAAAAACTAAAACACATGAATATTTAAAGAGAAAACCCCCAAAACAAACCAAAAAACCAAAGAAAGACAAAGTGATTTTTTTCATCTCCATTAGGATACAGAACATAAAATAAAGAGGAATGAGAAATTTTTCAAGAAGAACTTCTAGATTTCCAATAAATAGATTCACTACTTTCACCAGCACCTAAATCAGATTCAAAACTTTTAACATCAAATTGATCATTCCCAAAAGCTTGATTCCTACTCATCATTTCCCACAAGAATGTTTTATGTTCAATAAGTGAAGTGATATTTGGAGTTAGTTGATTTTGATCATTAGGATTTGAAGGATGATCAATGATTTGTTGACTAGAGATTGCAGATTCACTGGCAATGGTAGCTGCACAACTTAATGCTGAATTACTATGACAACGTCGTAAGTTTGAATTGGATGGAACTCTTAGTTTGTTGAATTTGGATTCATCTCCTATGAAATATGATGGAGCGTTTGATTCTTCTGAAATTGAAATTGATGGTGATTGACATCTTAGATTATCATTTGATTTGGTTAGTTGGTTCCTTCTTTGAATCAAATTCATCGTCCAATTTCCATTCAAATTGTTTTGATGATGATCTTGATTGATTGAAAGGGTTTCAATTGTAGCCTCATTGTTTTGATTAAATGACTGGTGAATAGATTGGTTGAGTTGAGAGATAGGTGGTGATGTTACAATCCAAGTAGGTGAAGAATGATGGTTTGCATTTTCTAATCTTTCCTTACCTTGATCACTTGCAATTGATGAAAGCGTAGTAGAAGTTTCATCTAAATGATCTCGTAAAACTTGTGATCCATCATGATCTGATTTAAATCTCAGTCGACGACGAAAGAAAATGGTAAGAGTCGCAATTGATGACAAGATGATTACAATTGCACAAGTTGCAATGGCTCCTGCTATGATTGCTACATGAACATTGACATGTGGATGTATTGAATGAGTTTGATTTTGATCTCCATTTGAATTTGAACCTTGACGAACATCAGTAGCAGTAGTCACATGACTTGTTTTAGGTGATCGATTTGAATCGATCTCAGCTTTTGGTGCAGGAGTTGGACAGAGTGGACCGACTGAAGTGAGATGTTCTACTGCTATCACATCATACCAAGGGTAAAGAGGTAAAGCTGGATTCGATTGATGACTACGTTTTTGCTTTCGACGAGTATATGGTTTCAAACTAGAGTTATTATCATCGACGTTGCTACTGTTATGATTATCGCTGTGATCGTTTGTTTCTTGGTTAGTATAATTTTGATTTTTGTAGTCAGTTGGTCCAGACGGTGGATCGGAACTTGTTGGTATGGGTGTAGCCAAAGGGAGTGAAGCAGTTGAAGTATAAATCGTAGGCTGAGGATACTATTTGTAATTTGTTTATTTATTTTTCAAAAACAATCAACAAACAACAAACAACAAATTAACCAAATTGAACTTGATAATCGCAGATCAAAGTGAGGAGAACTTACCAATCTGTTATAAGAATGAGTCATTAGCTCATAAGTTTTGAAAGTTCGACATCCATCTTGTTCTTTAAGAAGTTTATTGCCATCTTCCGAATCATTCCCCATCGAAATAGAAATATTATTTTAAACAAGAAAAAGTATTGATGTTGGTTTTTTTGATTCTTTTAGTAAGTGAAATGGTTTATTCAAGTCGTAAGTTCAAAATAGAGAATGTTGAAGTTTCTTCTTGAGAGAAAAAATCTTTTTACAAAACGAAAGAAATGATGAATCAGAGGAAAAGTCGTAAGGTTTAGTTGATAGAGTGATGAGTTTTTCAAGTATGGACTAGAGGTTAGTTCAAAGAGAGTTAAGTAGAAGTGAGATGATTTGAGAAGAATTTTGAGAATAGTTGATGATCGGAGTGTTATAGTTACTTTCCTCGAGGCTCGCAGTACAACGATTTCTTTAAATTTCTTGAGATTGCTCGGAGGTCTTTTGTTTGTTTACAAATGACCTCCACCTTCAACTTTATAACTCAAGTTTTTCTTTTCGTAAAAGAACGATTGATAAGATATGGTTAATGAACCTCCTAACTCAAGACTAAGTGTTACCTCTTTTTGATTCCTTTTCAAATAATCAAACTTTGAGAACTCCGATTCAAGAAAAAAAATTACAAACTCTTTGTGAAACGAGTTTTAAAGAAGGCAATTGATAAACCACGCCGACTTCAAAACTGGTTTGACGCCGGTTTTTCTTGAACCGGATTCCTTCAGAAGATATACAGCTGCTTACTGATGAGCCGAGCTGTATGCTTCTGTAGCCTTCAGCCTGTTTCTGAAGCCGGATTTTAACAATTTACAGACTTGGTGACATCTCTTTTGAAAGCTTTTGCATCATCCTCACCGCTGGATTTTAGATCTGGTATTTGAGAAGGTCACTCCAGAAACTGATGATCTACATACTTGGTTTTGGTAGCCGTAGGAAACATTGAGAGTTTCCTCTTGTTGAGGATGGGGGACCATTGGAGATGTAGCCGAGTGGGATGATGGATGATCGGGGACCATTGGAGATGTAGCCGAGTGGGATGATGGATGATCAAAAAAGCCTGGACCACAAGAAATATGACATAATCTTGTTGCCATTTGCTTGACTCAATTGCTGGACAGCCAAGCGCTTGACACGAGGAGACAGATCATCACATATGGGGCTTCTCACTCAAGAGACACATAGAGTATCGGCTCAGTCATTGGCTTCCTGAAGTAGCCTTCAAAACACTTCAACAGCAAGTGCATTGGGTCAAAATCTGGCATGGTTTCTGTCTTTGACTCATTGTTTCTGTATCTTATTATTATCTCCTCTCATTCCTGCTTCTACATCTCAGTGGATGCTCTGAACATCGACTTTTTTGACGCTACAAGAAACGACTGATGCTTGGTAACACACTCTCTTTTGAAGCTTGAGGAATGCTTCTTACTGCTCGCAGCTCCAAAGTCTCGAAAGTGGCCTCAAGACATTTTTATCCAAACTTCACACATCTTTACATATCAAAATCAAAAGCTGGCTTCAGAAGTGAAATAAAAACCCGGCTTCAGAAACAATCTGAAGTCTGCAGAAGCAGTACGGCAGAGTACGGCTCTACACATCAGTATGCGGCTGAATATCTTCTGACGGAATCCGGTTCAAGAAAAACCGGCGTCATACCAGGTTTGAAGTCGGCGTGGTTTATCAATCACCTTAAAGAAATATCACTTGAGAACAAGCACAAGAAAGAATCGAGTCAATCGATTTGTACATCAAGTTTCGCAATTTTTATTCCAATCTCTCCAATTCGCCGCCACAAGACTTTTGCAGGCGAGTCTGCGCAGGCTTCTTTTGAATTGAGCGACTTATTGTATATCAGACGGGACCATCAAATTTGATGTATAACATTGGTGATCAGTTTTAAATCATTCAATCGATTTGCAGACTTCCTTTGGGAACTTATCATCATCATTTTGATCGATTTCCATATCTGGTTTTCACAAAAGTGTCGTCATCAATGCCCATTGAAATCAGGATCCCAAAATGTAGGTAAGCATAAAAGTCAACGTATCCCTAATATTTCTTGGTAGAAAAAAGGGTTGCGTGTTCATCTTATCAATCAAACCAATCCAGATAATTCAATTTTAAAAAATGTGGGGAACAACATCGGCTATGGTATGTAAGAAATCCAGTTTTAATTTTGTTTTAAGGGGCAGAGGATACACATCAACTGATCCACTTCAACTTTTTATGAGGCTTTCCAAGTCTTACACTCGGCATCTATCCGCTCCTATCTTCTTATCACCTCCTTCTACCCCCTGGTACACCACCTCCACATAAGACCTCCATGGTGCGTAAAGCATGAGTATGCAAATACGTACAAATGACATCAGTGCAAAAAAGAACCACGTTGATGGTGATGAAAAAAAAGTAGAAAATAATGAAAGCAGATGGTTGATAAGAAAGGAAACCCCCAGAAGTAATGACATAGACCTAGCTCCCATTCAGCAGCGATTACCATTCACCACGTAAAGGGAAACCCAGCTTGATGAGTTGGTTGGAGCAGGTTAAAGAGCAGGTGATCAACTAACAATGGGGGACCGAGGGTTACTCGGTTTTATCATCTCGAGTACTTGCAGGGGTTGGATTTCGAGTTTTTGGCCTCGGATTTTTCAATCCGAGGTATTCTCGGATTTCTTTTCTTGTCTTCAATCATATCATTTTTGTCCCACAATTAAACGAGCGCGATGGACGATCGATCTGTGGCCAACCACCATAAACCCTGGATCGCAAGTCAGGCTTGTAGGCCCGAGTATATATGCGGACTTAATGATGTTGCAAAGCGTATCCCCCAGTTAAAGAAGACTGGTGACAATTTCGATACATGGGATGGTCATTTAAACAGAACATGGTCGCACCTGAGGAGCTTTGGAACGTTCCCTCGCTACATAAGGAACTACGTTCCTACGCCCAATACGTCAAATCAAATTGGAAGTAAAGTCCGCATCCGGTTCACCCCATGTCGCTTACATATATACAGTCTCACAATTCTGACTTCCATTATCACACACATATATCCCGCGTAATTATCCGCCAACTCTTATCAGTGATCACCCTCTTCGAATCATAAACCACCTCCAACACCATCACAAAATGCGCATATCAGATTTACATCTACACTTGTCCGAGTTCCCCTCACTGGCAAGCCTTGATGCCGCAGACGTATTCCAATTTGTTACGGTCGCTAGCCACTTCATTTCAATCAATCAAGGATCTATACCAATTGACGAGGACAATGCCCCGTACGAATATCTCAATGCTGCCCTCCGACCCCCAGAAGTACCCGGCACATGGGAGGTACTATGGACGGTGTTGTACCCTACTCTATTCACATCGCACGCGGATCCTCCAAAGCAAGTACGAGACAAAGGCCTCATTCAAGCAGCCGGCGCGCCGACCATTGCCGAAAGAATATTCTTGCCACCTTACCAAGATGAATGTCCCACCGCAGAGTGCCACGTCACTGGACGCCGATTGGAAAAGCGCCCCCCTTTATGCGGGTACCTCTACGACCTAGACGGAGTCAAGTCAATTCGGCACCATACTACATATTGCCGCCGTGAGTTTTTCATATTCATAATACAAACCCAGTCAACGGCAGCTCATTCCCCAATCCCCTCCTCGTGTCAGACTGCAAGACCAGCTTCAGGGCTTCGTACTTTTCCAACAAGGACGAACGAACTTACTACTTGAACACCGTCAGAAGAGATCCAGACTGCATACAAGTCAACATGCACTATTTTATGACTCTCCGGCTGCTTGAGTTTTTCAACCACTCCCAATCCCTAGCTCAGTAAGTAACCACAGACATTCACATTCACGAGCTTTAATCACACAAACTAAACCCCATACAGCGTTTCAATATACAACTTGGTAACCATTTACAATAGTTCTCACAAGCTGCATGAGCCGGCACCCAATCACTTCGTTGACGAGTTTTTCGAGCCCACGCTGTCAGACCACTGCTGCACCACAGCGTTGGATCTGCAGCGGCTACTCCGCCACTTCAACCTCCGCGACCGGCATATGACCGTTTCTAATTCAGGAGGGTCCCGACATCGATTCCGTGAAGCTAAACAGGCCATTTTAACATGGATGGAACTCGAAGGCAGCCCGAACCTCGATCACATGTGCTCCGAATGCACCGAGATCCTTGAAGATCCCAACGTACCCGGCGGCGGCTTGGGTAAGTAACAACACTCATTGATTGAACGACAGGTGAACCACGGAGCTGATCTTACACCATTGCTCACCCAGCTCTTCGCGCAATCGCCATGGACGGCATTACCATCGGGCATCCACGATGCAGTGCCACGAAGGAGCAACTGATATCTATGAACCCGCTGATATCTAACCCACTGCCGTGCACAGTCATGCTCGAGACCCCAAAAGATCGATATTGCCCAGTCCACAGCCCGATCCTTGGCAAACTATGCCATGCACAACCTTGCACGCGCGACGCAATAGGCACCACCAAGGCATGCGACATACCAGAGCACCAAGAAGCAATAGCGATTCGACACAAGAAGACACACCGGTCTCGAGCTGCTCTGGCTTTCAACCAGCGAACTGGTGCAAAATTGCCCGAGGACCCAACTGCCGCCCTCAACGCTGACACAGACGCCTTCAACTTAGATGCGTTGATTGAGACAGACGAGTCAGATCAAACGCACGAAGCAGGTCGCGACGGAGAAGATACGTTTCGACCTGCTGCAATCCAGAAGAAGCCATTATGCTCAAATGCCAAGACGCACAATGACCTACTGTTTGTGGGTACTTGCGGTATAACCCTTGCCAGAGAGACCATGTATCGTGCAGAGTCTGTCATATTGGTTCGGGTGAGTCCAGTTGAACCTCAACCATGACCTTGATATTCGGCAGTATACAGATTCTCATACATTTGACTAATCAGGAAATACTGGAAAGAAAATTCCCCGTTCTACCGCCAATACAATTCTTTGATAATTCATGCACGTTTGATAAATCACTCAGGAAGGACCCCGAGGCGTCGGAACGGCTGAAGGGCACAATCCGGCCGGTCGATCCATTCCACATGCGCACTCACTCCGAGAAAGATGCTCAGTGCCGTAAGTTCAATGACCCGAAGCGGCGGCCCTTCCTCAAGAAACCTGATGGCAATTGGAGGTTTAATGGGTCTGCAGCCAAGATTACTAACGCATGGTATGGCGGTTTTCTCTCAATTTGCCGTGGAATGCACGAGATCAACTACAGGTTCTTTCTGGAGGAGATGATCCGTGTGCGAAATGATTCGCTCCTCTCGAAGCTTGTAAAGAAAACTACATTTTGCTGTAATATTCCCTCGCATCTTGCCCAACAAAGTCCTTTCCCACTTTCACTTTGATACCGCTACTCCATGTTTCTTCCTATATTTGTAAATCTTCAATTGTTACCTTCTTGAACTCGCTGCCATGCGTAAACCTTATGTATCTCGTTTCTTTTTGTATGCACGCCTGCATCTCCCACTACCTTAGCCGGAGTTTATTACTTTTTTGATAATTACGATTTATGTCGTGTGTCCTCCGATTGACGCGAGCACACGCGAGTACTTACCATATTGCCAAGCCCTGCCAAGCTACCCTCACAATCATAAACGCACATTCGGTTAGGGAGATAGATAGATATATATGTCGCTCTCATGCCAATAAGAGAAGTCCAAAGTGACCTCACAAGTGTCATTAATCCCCTCTTAAATATTTACCATACCACACAAACCTCAATCAATAATATGCCCTCACCAAGTGACCCAAATCTTTCTATTATCATAAATCCCAGCGCAAAGAAGCATGAACATGCGACCGAAGAGCACGTTTTGAACACCACACATCCACGGTCCCTCGACAAGTTGAACGAGGTCGATCACACAGTCTCAGGTATGACTTTGTATCTCGTCCATCACTTACAAAACCGATTGTTGATTACAAAGCAACGTAGAAATGGGTCACAACCACGAAGCCAATGTTGAGGACGTGGTGGCTCATGTCCATTCCAACAATGACAACTCAGATAACGATAATGAGGCGAACCAGGACGTACAAGTCCATAACAATTCGTCCGAAAATAACTCTTCAGGTATAGCCATCAATCCAACCACCACCTAACTAATACCTCACTCACGTCCAAATTCCTACATACATTACATCCCAATGATCTACGTAGACAACCACGATGACACGGATGGGACGTTGGGTAAGTATGCCATTGCTCATAGCTATGCCGCCTGTTCATCTCATTATTTTGTCCTTTTTAGATGCACATTCCTCCGGCGGTGAAAGGACTCTCTACTACGAAACTATAGAGGACATGCGTGGTACCGTAGAAGGACGCATCTACCGTTTGTTCGACGCCAGCTTCAGCCGAAACATCCCTGCTTACAATCCGTATGAGTGGTTGAATTTTATGAAACATAAAGTCTCATACGTGATCAAGCGACCCGTAACTTTGCCACCCAGAGACCATGGCCATTGGGTGGCTAGAAGGGTCTACATAGAAGAACACGAAGAGCTTTGTGGCATGTATATTGTCAAACACAACTTAGAATGGACTCAGAACGGCAGAGCCCACTGTTTCGAGCGTCTTCAATGTCATCGCTTTGCTGCCATGATGTTGCCAGCTTTTCGCCAATCTATTCGCATCCACAAAGACAGAAAAGAACACAAGCGCGGAACGCCCAACAATATGCACCGGGCGATGTATTCAGAATCACAGGGGTTGAAGGTATTTTCACTTGACTGTATATCATATCATCACTTGGTCCTTCCTCATCCTCCCTCCGTTCATTAGCTTCCAGCAATGTCGGTCATGCAGACTCTAGCTCATCTATTCGACATCGACGATAATCCGCGATGGGTAATTTGCGAGGCTGAATCCGACGCAATCACCTCTCACCGATTCATTGAGGAGGATAACTTTCAAAACTTTCCTCAGGCAAAGATGACTTGGACAGAGCTTATATTCGCTTGGGTTCATTATACTTACGAGGTAACTGGGAGACGCACACTATTTACCAGTCTTGAATGTAATGAAGAGGGCCATATAACAAATATAGTTATGGCTACAAAAGGGTCAGTCTACTGAAAGTTAAACTCTCTCAATCAACTTATGTTTAAAAATGTAACTGATGTACTCCCTCTAATCCGAGTGCACTAGGAATCCACCACACTGCGACGACAGCGCGGAAATGCTAGCAAAAATCAACCGTGCCTTCATCAAGTTTTCTGAACAACACGATTTCAATAAAATATGTGAACATTTATGTCTCACCAAGTTTAAAAGGAACCAAGGAAGCGGAAGCAAGCAAGGTGATTCGACGGATATTATGCGTCTCAGTCCCTAAATTGCCTGATGTATAGTGATACATATCCATAAATGTTTATTTGCACTGAAAATTTTTTTCGTATTACATCGTATTACAATATCATATCTTATCTATTCTCCTTCTCCATCCAACAAAGTCGCGGTTATACAATGCATGTTGTACGTTATTGATCGCGCGGATGTCTTCCCGTTATCTCCTAACGGATATCAAACGGTAAAATGTTACAATTTAGGTAACTTCGTGTAAGTTATTGTTATCTACGTGTATCGTATAGCCATATCCATCTATGCACAAATGTATCGTCGTATTTTGGTATTCCTGAGTTATACATAACAATCACGCCGAACTTCGCTCAAACTTACATACATGAGGTAACCTTAGACGGTTATCCAATCACGCTGTTGATGTTGAAGATGGAACGGTGATCAGATATTAAGTTTGGTGCCGTACCAATTCCTTGGTTGGTTACAAACAAACAATATCCTAACCGCGTCAGTCGCGCGTGACTGACGCCATTGTGATGAGTCATGATTGGCTTCTTCAAGTGTGATCGTGTGAAGGTTAAAATATATATCATACAATTATATTGATTTTGTAAATAACCATATCAGTATCAACCCGCGATGCAAAGGCAAACTCCAATCGGTCGCTGGAAAACGTGAGTGATTCTGATTATAAACAACGTTTAACACTGCCCTCCCTCACATCTGATTGCGAATTTCTTTGGATGTTTGACCATAATATGTGGTCAGTATGAGTCAGTAAGCTGCTATGCTGCTACACGGATATGAAAGGTTGTTATTGAAACAAACTCACATCCTAACTAATGGTCAATCTAATCTCCTCATAAACTCATATCAAGTCGTCCAAGCAATCGCGTCGCGTCTCCTCTTCTCAATGTTGTAGGATGTTGACTGACTGAAACGTGTTTGCTTGTAGCATAGAATGTGTGAATATAAATAGATTCATCTCTCCGTTACATTGTTGCGCTCAGTCGTCCTTCTCCGTGCCAGGTTGGTTATAGTGACCCTATAATATATCATCCAACTATCTCTTCCCAATATCTAAGAATCACAAACCTAATAGTATTGTTCATCTATCCAAATAGTTGCCTCGTTTTCAATCTCGTTATGCCACCTACTCGCAGCATCAAGAATCATCCCACCCCGCAACAGTTAGCGTGGTTCAAGGGTCTAGATGCGCGCTCAAAGACGGAGATATTCCCCTTACCGATTACCGACAAGGCGCACCCCTGTGTTAAGGCTGGTATACCCCAATGCTTCAAATGCGGCAAACTTGGACATATGATGCGTTGCACCAGCCGCATTAAATCGGGTGGTGCCCATTTTAATGATTGGCGTCGCACCCGAAACGGCCTGTCATATAGCTTAGACAAACTATATATGAAGCCAGAAGATCTTGCGAAGGCGAGCCTCGCAGAAGCCTTCGGTAAGGCAGTTCAGCTCGTCGATTTTGTTGACGCGTGCTTATGCTAATCAAACCGGATTGTAACTTACTACATAGATGGTGACGATAACGTTTGGACGCGTGAGGTTATGGACCACCTAGACGCGGTGGAAAAACACGGTAAGTCATTGTAATGAATATTGCACGCCATGTAATACTCATATAATCGTGTTGGTTTTGTTCCATAAAGCCTCGCAGAGCGTCCCGGACCCTTGTAAATCACCTGAGAGTCATCATAACAAGACTTTTGGAGGCAAAATCGGAGACCATGTTGTGGAAAAACACGATGCATCAAAGATCCACCGTAAGTCCATTATTATAGGTGAGCAAATTTGGATGACCATGCTGATTGATGTAACTATAGCCTTAGTGTCCCAGCCCGATACTAGTGTGATTTTTTTGGGAAGCATTACCTTCCCAGACGCAGTTGCGTCCAATGGAAGCGGCGGAAAGTCCTTCGTGAGTGGCAAATTGTACTTTAGCGTCCAATGTTGATGATTTCTGACATCACAATTTAATAGGCGGAACATTACGACCCAACCTTGCTTTGATCAGTCAGTCCGGTTGTACTTTCAACATAGTTTAAGGTTTTATGGTATCATTTAGTTTCATGCTCGATTGGCTCGATTGGCAGAGGAATAAGAAGTCTTATGAAGGATAAAATGAGTTATCGGTAGTGATCGGCAGTCCTCAAGTTGTGATCGGTAGTGATCGGGAGTGCTCAAGATGTATTATTGATAAGATATTATATACACGAAGTGATCGGTAGTGATCGTTAGTGCTAAACATGTATTAGTGATAGTATTATATATATATGATGATAGGAAATACAAGTTCGGAAGTGACTGAAAAGCAATGATTTATATTTTGATGGCAATTGCACATAACCCAAAAGGATTGGCACTAGTGATTTGTGTCCTCAGTCAGCTTAGCGTATTTGCTCGGTGTGATAATGCTACCTTGGGTGTGATGGTATAAAACCAAACACCCCTCTATAGTTGAGGTCCATCTGCAACACGTACTTTATCATGCCATCTGTCAGCCCCTTACCAGCTTCAGATGAAGCTGCCTTCTCCAAAACTACTTCAACGCAAAATGACGCTGCTACGTCGGTGATCTCCACCCCTTCCATAGTATCTACCGACAATTTCATTGAAAACCCCCCAATTAAATCGCCTACTTCCGTCACCGCGGTGCATGGTTCTGTTGAAACTGCCGGTGAAGAAAGCCGTTATCCAGATCCAGTTGACCAAGCACGATCTGGACAATTGATTCCGACTTCCCGAACTATGATCAAGGTCAGGGCTCGTCCTGCTGTGAGACACGGCCCATCGCAAGGTGACCTTCTTTCATGTCCCATCCCTTATCATTTTCTTGTTTGACTCACAATTGTATCATTTGAATGCCGTCCCATATATGTTTTGTCCACCCTGGTTTAGAAGTAATAGGTCATGGTACTGTAATATGTGTATCCCTTCCGACTCGCATCTTGACCTGGCGACCTGATTTACCTTCTAAACGTGCGGCATTCATTTATCGCTGGGACACCTTCTACAACGAGAACCGTACCAAACCAACCTACGTTCCGGACAGTTGCGATTCTATTTCAGAATCAGTCGCAGTCTACCAAATCGGAAGTAGTGTTGATTTATCAAAAACACGAGATGTCAATGAATGGTCTGTTCGGGAGATGCAAGGGAGCGGTGACGAAATGCCGTATGCAGGCATTGTAAGGTTTCACCATCGTTGGTCCTTTTATGCTAAGGCCGGTAGAGAGACCGCTGTCGAACTGGTTAATGCTCACGCTGATGTTGAGGCCATGCTTCAATTATTCAAATTGAGTTTGCGCCAATTGTGGGAGGAGCAAAAACAACCTGAAGATGCATTAGCTATGGAGTTCCGCAATTGGTATTTTCGCGCGTCGGTTTTACACGTAAGTGTTGGTCCTTTGTCGTTTGGCATCGTCATCTAACTGCATTGCATGTCTGTATATAGGTCCCTCGTGTTTCTTTGATACAAACGATTGGTCAACTTGATGATGACGTGCCTCGTTGGATGATATGCAAAACTGCCCACCACCCAACCAGTAAACGATATGTCTACCCGTCGTGCTTCAGGGACTCTATGCCCGCTTCAGATCCTTGGAAAGCTATAATCTTTGCTCTCATTCATTATGTTTATCAAAAGAGTGGAGGAGTCACTCTCTTAGCTCAAGTCGACTGTGACATTTCGGGAAGTTTGACAAATATTGTCTGTTTCAATAAATCGTAAGTTTTGTACTATGATAGCTCTGCTATTTCCTGCTGCTATTTCCTGCTTACAGACGACGGTTCGATCAATCTGGTGATGTGCAGCTCGTACTATTTGAAGAATAGCGAAGAAATGGACATGCCATTTTTTGACTTCAGAGGGGGGCATCACTGTACCCAAATATGCAACAAGCTCGGCCTTGTACGTTTGGTGTTGTGAGGTGATCGTACAATTTTCCGCCAGACACTTGTTCTTGCCTTGCTAGCTTTTGTATGTTTATCTTTGCATAAAGGTGTCGGTAAAGTTAGCTCATCCTTCCATCCTTCCAGAAGGCGGCCTTCAGTTTAGACTAGTATTCTTTCTTACATTCTCACTGTTACTCCTTTGCCATAAATATGTAGTATTTGCGTGTCATTGACATCTTTTGTTGTCTCTGGGGTTATTACTCAGCTGCATTGCGTTGTAAATGAGGATCATATTGACACGAGAATCATTGAAAGAGGAAAGAACATCTTTGAACAACTATTGACACTATATTGAGTAATAAACATGGATGACACATTATGTTTGAGAAAAAAAAATAGGGGGAACATCACGACTAAACAACTTAGTTTCCATAGTTAGTATGAGAGATGGTGATTGTGATAGGTTGAAAATAAAGGCTTCAGTTATGGAATTGACTACATAGCAAATTGAATGACATGATGATAGAAATGACAGGGTTCAAGAAATAATGGGAAGAACGTGTTCATCATCGTGCTTCCCCTAATTGTTTAGCAAACCAAATTGGAGATTTGGCTGTGCCAAACGTGGCGGCAACATTGTGACGGTCACAATGCTTCAAAAATTCTTCCCATTTCTCTGGGGTGACATCTCTGATCCACCGTATGTAGCGATACATCGCAGAACGCTCATATACATATTCTTTCCCGAAGAAAGATTTCCATACTCCCTGCTTACCTGGCGTGGCCTTTTGTTTTGAATACCATTGCAGCATAGTTTGCATGGGAATGTCGCTGGATGGCCACTGTTGAATAGTTGAATCATCAGATAAATATATGATCGGATAGATATAAATAATAGATACACATACCAGACCGGTGGTTTCCGTCCGCCTTTTTGTGACTGGGCCAGGAGCCAAGGTGACTGCCTCCGCCGTGGGAATATGTGGTTGATTGCTGGCCGCTGGTGCACTGTCACGAAGAGCAGGATGCTCACTGATGGAAGGGGGTGAACTGCTGAACGAAATGTCCTCATTTGCAGCTACTACATCGCCGGTGGAAGGTGAGATGATTTTCGATACTGGAGGTATAGGTGTAGGGCTTGGTGGTTCATTGAATATGTTGCAAGAGAATTTTGGTCCTCTGACTGCAACGACCTCAATCTCAGGTTCTTCGACTGTGTTGGCACCGTGGTGGGTTGTGATCGAAAGCGAAGGTGTTGGTTCATCTGCATTTGGAGGGGTTTTGCGGTGTTTGGAAGCAACGGGCATTGGCGAATTGTTGCTCCCGTAGGAGCTGGAGGAGCTTGTTGCTGAGCCGGAACTTGATTGAATGGTGTAAATTCGATTGTTGTTGGGCGTCTGGATGGGTGTCGCTCGGAGTGAATCAACTGTGGCTCGGATGTTCGACCTAACTGCTGGGCTGAGCCTGGCTTGAAGTGGTGGCAGACCTTGGCACAACTTCGGGTCCACTGTGGACAAGCAGACCAACGCTTCGCGAAGCGGGTTCAACATAGGTATTGATGTTTCGACCAACGGAATTTAAACATTAAGGAG
>NW_006768810.1:623022-661708 GCF_000204055.1 Melampsora larici-populina 98AG31
ACACACGCAGTAACTTGTTCCAATGAGGATCGTATGTTTTAAGAAAAATCATCAATGCTTCACACTCGGATATCGCAAATTGCTTCATGGATTTGGATGCAAACATGAAGGGGATTGGATCGTCTTCCGCCTGCAATAAACGCTTGTAAGACTTGTGAACTTGATCTGAAGGATGGTATTGGAAATGGTGGGTTTATACGCTGGCGTACCTTCAACCATAACGATATAGAGATGTTTTTGTCACATCTTGCGTCGGCCTCCTCTGCTGCTCGCTTTGCTTCCTCTTCATTTGATCGGTTGAGGTGGTACATGCGCATAGTAGAAGGTGATAGAACCAAAGGATGCAGCGGTGGGGCCGGCCCAAGTAAGTTCGCATCGTTAATTTGCGAGCTGGAATTACTGTCATGGTTGTTTGTCGCGGGCGTAAGTCCAATGTTGCTATTTTCTGCGGTTTCAATGACGGTATTAAGGAAAGGTTGGGTGTTTGGTATGACGTTCTTTGCACGCTCCCCGCTTTCGTGTGTGTGGCACTTTGATCCAGTTGCATCTTGCTGAGATCGGCAGCACTGCATGTCATAGATTATAAGATTAGACGTTCATCAGCTCAAATGTCTTTCGGTGTTGTAGAGGTCTTCACACTTACATCAGTACACGCTTGCCATTGGCATTGGCGATTGCTGTGCTTGGATTTTCCTTTGTGAGTAACTACCCCGTCTATTCCCGCACATGGCAATCGCGCTCGTTTATTGTCAGGCATCGATTTATTATTGTGGTGATGGTTTATTCTCTTGTGACGCTGAACTGAAGGACTGGAATGTTGTTCTTGATCGTTGGCTGGTTTGTCGAATGAAGGGTCAGTTGCATGATTCAATGTGCGAATGTCCTGAATGAAATTTAAGCAATTATATGTTCGAATGGAGCCACCTTGGAATGGGCACTGGCAGAGACACATATGGGGATAATATTAGATATTACCCAGCCGATAATGAAAGATTAGTCAAATGCAGCGTACCTTGATACCGATTAAAGGCTTGTTGGGTTGATGGCGAGGATTGTAATACTTTGAAGAGTGGATGGGTTTGAGTCTGCAACTATGACCAGAACAACAAAAGCCTGTTGATTGACCGTTTTCGACCTGTAGCTGACTGTGTGGATGAAGCCGACGTTCATAAATGAGGTTAGGATAATGTAGTACAAGATTGGTGGGCATTGAAAACACGGTCACAAACAGACCGTGGTTTAAATTGATAGTGAAATTGAAAAAGTAGGTAGTTGCGAATGTTTAATTGGCCAGAGCGCAGCTCCTTGATAATGCGAGGTTCAACTGGTTGAAGCGGTAAAGAAGGAGAAGACAGCGGTGGCATTATATTTCTTCTTGCTGCGCGTTTGGTGTGAAGATAAGGACATGCTCAACCAAGTTTGGGCCGTTTGTTAAACCTTTGAGGGTTCTCGGTAAAGTCGTCAAGGAGGGTTAATAACGCCCTCTTTCGTAGTTTGGATCTTTTTGAGGTGGCCATTGGTGCTCGTTTTGTCAGACGTTTTCACATATTTAATCGTGGTTTGGGAATCGTGGTCCACTATGGCGCTGGATTGGGAGTGCGGTATCGTGATAGGTGGGTATCCCACTGCGTCAAACGCGTGTGGATCATCTGTCCGACGCAAAGGTTTTACGAGTTCTCAGGCTCGTGTGACACTTGCTATGACAGGTTCCTAGGGGGGTGTTAAGGAACTTTCTTTTGGGAACGTTCCCTAGTTCCGCGGATGCGACCATGCCCTCCATTTAAAGGTCATGATAAGCAACCTCACCGGGTCTGCCGACTATTTTTGGCACGAGTTACACAAGCACGATCCAAAGCTTAACCGAGCAGTCTTCAGTCTTATATTCTGGTCAATTGACGAAGAACTCCAACGCAAACTTAACGTTTATGGGTCTGCTGGAGATGCCTATCAACTCTTGGCAGGTCGATTCCAATCAAAATCCCCAGCTCAATGTATCATGGGTCGCGCCAATTTTCCTGTGGAGATCTTGGAGAACATCGTGAACATGGTTCACCACCAGTCTCACGAAGAAAAAGCATCTACAACAACAAGAAAATTGGAGCGGATCTCACACTCTCTACAGGAAGGTTCAAATTGTGAAGCATACCTGGATCACTATAGCCCGCCAATTCTTAATACCTTTCAAAGTCTGGCCGCGGTGAATAGAAGATTTCACAGGCTTTGTCTCCCTGTGTTGTGGCAGGTATGGAATCTCTTTCTTTGCCTGAATTCCAGTGAAACCACATGTGAATTTGAAAGATGCTTATTCGATTGTATCGGGTGAACCTATCAGCACCTCCGATTTCCTAGCGCCCTTCCTGCTCCTATGTCACTTTGGACAGAGGGGATACTCTTGAGGCACGGGCAGCTAGTAAAATCCTTTGAATTCGAAATAGAAGACTTGTTTAAAGATGAAGAGCTTACAGAAGTTGAAAGAAGTGTTGATGATAACACAGAAGTTAAACCATCCGACAGCACCCAAGATGTGACAAGAAATGGGATTGGGCTGATGAACATTGAAAAGATTTTCAAATCTTGTTCTTGTTTAGAATCAGTAGAAATTGATTTTCCAGAGGATTTGTATGACACAAAATTGTTTTCTTCTTTCATATTCCGCTTGAAAGGTCTATTTGGACTTATCCCTCAACTTAAACATTTGAAAGTAGGGGATCTTGGATATGAGAGTCTTCCGAGGACAACTGTTGATTATCTTCTCAAGAAACTGCCGTCTCTTGCATCATTAGAACTGTATTACTCTCGGTTTGGCGAAGTAGGATCCACGGAAAAATCCTTGGGATGGATCCTGGCCCAGCATCATAACCTTCGCCGATTACGTCTTGATGGTATCGCTTGCGATGATCAAACTTGGACCTTGAACACTTGGCTGGCTTACAGATCTTGATCTTGAAATTTGCCGCGACTTGACTGCTAGCATGGTCCAGAAACTACTCAGCGGGGCTGCTCCTTGTCTTACTAGATTACAGGTCACAATTGTGGATTACTACGACGAAGAAGATGTCGATGGTCAGACTGATCTCCCAGCTCTCGAACAGCTCATCCTAGCTCATCACTCAAGAAACTTTGATCTATTTGTAAGCTTTAAAGGCTGTAAAAATATACAAATGATCAAATTATGTCTTCCTGTCAAGAAGGATCAATGGAACTTGTTGAAGCATTTTTTGTCAACACATACATGGCCTAAGCTCTCTGTTTTACATCTTTGCAACTATCATCCTTACGTCCACGGGACCCGTGATCACCGTCATTGCAAGAAACTGACTAAGGACGACGTGGATGAAATTTGGAATTCTTTCAAAATCAAACTTGTGATCATTTGAAACACTGATCTACTTGGCTGAGGCCGCAATTTTGTTTTTGCCGTATGATGTTGTGGGCTGTAATTATATGGTCTTTATTGTTCTTCAAGAAGTTTTTCTTTTGTTGCAGATCTACTCATCCAACAATACTACCTCATATATCTATATCCTTCTTCTTCCTTAATGATTGAGGATATTGAATATCAAGCTAATAGCTCACAAAGTTTGTCACGTTTTCAAACATGATCAGCTTTTGTTGGTCTCAATGTAGAGACCCGGCCCCGGTATGTAGGAATCGGCTCAGGATCATCAAAAAAAAATCAGGTTTTTTTGCATTTTTCTCCTCAACCAGCACTCCAAAAAACTCGAGGCTGGCATCATAAGATAGCCCTTCTTTGCCCGCACACAATGAGCTACTGTGCACCTCCATAAGTAGTGGAGTGTTGTGTGCACAAGCAAATACCCAAAAAGTGTGTTTTGTTAGGAGGGTCTGTACGCGCTTTCCAGGGTCCTGTCTGCACCAATCACCTGTCATGTAGTTTCAGTAATGTGGAGCTTTCATGTCGAGTCATTTTCCAATCTTGACCTATTGACTTGACCAATACCAAGGATTTTATCATCATGACATTTTGTCCAATCACATACACAGTGCCCGTTGAATGCGTCCTCGACGTCGAGGTCACAATGCTATCTACAGTTTTGCTCGCAATTGAACCGTTTTCAAACAAAATCCATGTTCAGCGCCGACTGAGGACAAGGGCTTCTACAGTCAAAGATCAGCCTTTGACTTAATCTCAACACCTAATGAGTGTGACCAAGCGTTGATGCTGAGACTATGATGAACTTACACTACCTCTTCAACCTCAATGAACTGAGAGTTTTGAAATAAATGATGCTGGGTTTTGTTTTTGTGCAGAAAGCGCCAAACCCTGGTACAGCTCACGTGTATGTATGTACATACATAGTCACTAAAGATTCTCCAGGCTATTGATCACTTTTATCAAACACCACTACATACCTGCCGTTCAAATGGCTGATGAAGCTCGCTCAAAACCGGAACCTCTCTTGCACAGTCATTCACAAGATACACCTTCACTCAAACTTACTCAAAAGCATTGTTGCGACTTTTTCTCAATATACCAGTAACTTCAGGACATCTGGATGGGGAACACGAAGAAATTATCGAACTGTATATCTTCTGGAACTTGTTTGAATATTGACTATGTATCTTTGCTTGATTTAGAGGGTGGAGGTTTAGTATTAGCCGGTCATGGAATCTGTTGTATTGATGGATTTGTTAAGATGGACAAATCTGATTGAACAGCGATTCTGAAGTGATGGGACAACAAACGAGTTTGGTTTTGAAAGCAGGTGTCACTACTACCTTGAATGCAAGAGCCTCAATCTTAGCAGCAGCCAATCCACTCCATGGTCAATAAGATTCAAAAACCAGTCCAGTAGATGATATCAATTTACCAGCTGCATTACTTAGTCAATTTGATGTTTTTGATACTAGATAAACCTAAACGAGAAGATGATGAACGATTAGCCCAGCATGTGACTTATAGTATGTGAAGTCGTCTCTTTATGATTCATTGTTTTGGGGTTACTTAAATGATTAAAAGAGATATTGAAAACTGATTTTTGGTTCGATCTCTTTTTAGGCTTGTATCAAAGAATATGAAGGTCTTGATGTTTGGGCTCGTGAAAGGAATGACACTGAATTGCGGTTTTTAGATAATGGACATGATTGAAACACAATTCAATACTTCTTAAAACATTTTTCTAAAGTTTTATTTGATATTTCCAAGAAGAAAAAAACCCTTTCTGCTGAGAATTTCTTCTGGATGGCAGTTTTGTTGTACAAAGATGAGGAAGTGATGAATTTGAAGTTTTTTGTGTTGTCAGACTTTATTTTTGGGAATACTTGTTTCAATTTTTTTTGAAGATATTTATTGGTGCTTAGTTGTCAAGGACTAAAAGATGAATCTTTCTTCTGATTGTCACTTTTTCCAACCACATAGGGCCAATCATGATATTGATGATGGTGGTGATAAATTTGTGGAAGGATGGTACCCTTAATCTTCACGGCTGAACAATTGAGTTTACAGACAGTCTGTCAACATCATATGCATCCATTATGATTGATATTGGACTCATTGGTGGGTCGGTGCATCTCTTTTTGCTGGTATCATTCACGTCATGGAACAGATTAGAGTTGGATTTTAGACGGGCGAGAACATGATTAGTGATGTTGATGTTCTTCACACTATAGTGATTTCAGTACGTTCCAGGATAGAATACTGTTGGATCAGGTATTGATATCAAGAGACTCGTCACGGATTGGAAGCTTCTTAGTCTCGTTCACCAGACGTAGGCATAGCAGAGATGATGGCTACATGACGAACAAAGGTGTCAGTATGGATAAACACAACCATAAAACGACAATGAAGTGCACTGACCTGATAGCACAGCAAAACAAATTGCTTTGATGAAAATTCGAATTCAAACTTCAGTCGGAACTGAGTAGTTTGCCTTGGAGTCCCTGACGGTAGGTGAGCACTCAGAGAGAAGGAGCTGAACAACTTTGTGTAAGAGTCAAGTTACTATTTTTTGTCTCTGAGCAAAACCTGGCCTTTGTTCATGTTTCTCAAAGAGATGTGTTACTTACAAACGCGAACAAAATTTGAACAAAATTACACACTAGATGTGACCTCGACGTCGAGGACGCATACAACGGGCACTGTGATACAACCCGTCGTCTCAGACATTCATGTGCACTTTGACTTGGTCTGTTCTGTTGTTCTACCTATTGAACTTTGGTAAATCTTCCTCATAGCGGTACTGAGTTCTACAATGTTACCACTTTTTCTAATGATGGTTGAACCAATTGCATATTTCTAGAATGATTTCTAAAATCACTGTAGCTTCAAAGAATTAAACACTGCATATGAAGAAGGCATGTCCTATTGAGCTAATTATTCAATCTAGAGTTGGTCAAGACATAAGTTTTACCTACCATCTGGTATCATCAAATACACAGGAGCTTCAAAATTTTCTGATACACGACCATTCACAACACGACTGACCGTTCACAAAGCTTGATGCTTGAATTTTAGTATGAGCAAGCAACATACCCACTTCATGTGATCAAATTCAAATAAACTCAATGGGAGCTTTGATGAAAGATGAACGTAAGAAGTGAATGATCATCATTCTATTAGTCATTCCAGTAAGAATAAAAGAGGATAAAAAGTACACGGGCTGAGCTCTTAAAAGACAAAGTTTGTAGATGCTTTTAAAAATGATTTTGAATACCAGACTTGAAGTGAAAGTGATATGGTGGAATCTCATGAAATGAGATGGAGCAATTGAATTTGATGACATAAATCTAAATTATAAGAGTACAAGAACTGACAAGATGTCAATGATAAGGCAACAAACTAATCCCAAGAGATAGAAATTGTTTTTTCATTATTTATCAGAAAACAGATAACAGATAACAATGCAATCATGTTGAGAAGATCGGATCAAGATGAATCTCAACTGACTCCATACACACAATCTATCACATCCCACTTTTTTTGCTGGGGCCTTCCCTTTCCTTCTACCGTTCCTTCTGACCCGTCTTCACCCACATTCCAACCACAGGTGGACCGCCAATGGATTGGATAGACCTAGATAGACCTCCCATTGGGACAGATAGAGGTTGAGTCTGGATTGTGTCACACCACCAAAGCTCGTCAATCATCAGTTTTCAAATTGTCATCCTTGTTCAATGTCTACGCTTTCTACTTTGTCAACACCACCAGTTCTGTTTTCATGTCAAACTACTGTTCCTCACCTGCACGAATGAGCACCCTTCTAAAACCCAATGATGTTTACCCTGGTGTTGAGTATTTGATTCAACCCCTTCAATCATGAGCTGGGCATTTTCATGATGTGTTTGTACACTTGCTGACCGATGTGTTGTTTGGCAGGCTTAGCCAAGGGATTCCTGTAGCTTGCAATGTGCCATATGCTGATCAGTCTGACAACTTACTTCCTGACACCGATCTTGGTCTGTTCAACACCCAAACAAAGATCAAACCAAATGCAACCCCAACCAAGGGAGACAAGATAAGCCTGCTCTCGAGTGACAAGGGGGTTGAGATCAACCTGTGCACAAGCAAGCAGTAGATGTATGACTATGTGGAGGAAGTTCCCTCCAAAATCCCGGGTACAAGATATCCATAATATCTCATTTTTTCTTCTGATGGTGATATGTGTTTAAGGTCAACTAATCATTTGACCTTCCTACTCTTGTCTTGCCAGTGTGATCTAGGCACTCAAAAAAATGGTCTCATGTGGCTCCTCAGTGTATCTTACACTTTCTACTTACTCAAAGGTACCAACATAGCCAAGGGCAATAGCACAAAGAAAAAACCTGTCTACAGTTCCATCCAGGTCTTTGCCCTGGCCCCTCCCTGACCCTCCCTGGCTCTCCCAAAGCCGCCCCCAAAATTCCCTGGCGGAAATTTTTTGCAAAGACTGGCCCTGGCTCTCAAGCTTGCAAGTGCAGGAGTCACACATATTTAGCTGTACAGGCCTTGCTTTTAGCCCCTCCAGCTCCCCTGAAGCCTGTCCCCGTAAGCTCCCCACCAAAAGTTTCTTCCCAACCCTCATCCTGTCTCCCAAACTTGCAGGGGTGGGATTCAGGGACTCCCCGGAATTGTGGGGCTGGGGCAATGGCTTGAATATGACTCCAAAAAGTTGAATATAACTAACATGTGTTTGAATTTCTGTGTATGAATCCGATCCAAACTTGAATATTTGAGGACTTTGATGATCACTGTTGTCATTTTTATGTTTGTTGTTGAGGGTCCTTCAGCCACAGTATGTGTACAAACAACAGTTGGACATGATCAGAGGTTGGACTCGGTCAAACATATCTACAAACCAAAGCAGCAACTTGCTAAAAAAAATCTTTTGCTGAATTGTGCAATTGACCAAAGAAGAAACAAAGAAACAAAAAGATTAGAGAGAGTGTGAAAAGAGACAGAGATGTAATTAGATAAACCATTGAGGAAATTGCTACAGTCTATTTACCCCAATCAAATAGATTAATGATTGATACTTATAAGTCATCTTATCAATCCAATTGTACTTCTCTTTCCTCATCTTTGGAAAGAGAAGTACGTACAATTTCATTTTTTATTCTCTTAACTTACTTATATTAATGTTTCCATTTCTGATGTTATGTTACGTTTCAATCAATATATAGTTCATTATCTCTTTTAGTTCCCAGAGATCAGTTATTGAATCAGAGATAACTTAAACTAACAAAACATCTGTACCAATATCCAGGTCAGAACTATTCTTTATTAGATATTGTGTATGAGTTGGTTCTCAATGTGCTATTGCGTATGCTCTTAGTTCCCCAAACCTACAGTTATCATACTTGATTCCAAAACACTCAAACATTCTTATCTTTGCTCACTATAAGAACATTCATAACAGCAATAAATTATCACCATCCACTTGCATACCAGCCAAGGTATTGACCAATAACTTAAATGTGGTAAAAGAACCTCTTTGATCTTTGAATCTGGATTGTAGTTGAAAGATATTTTTAGAAAAAAAATCACAGAAGTCTTGAATGTTAACTGATTGATTACTGACTTCACAGTCCCCAGCTACTGGTCACTTGTAGGCCAGAGACTACCACTGACTTCACCAGGACTTCAACAGGATTTGAAAATGACTTCAAAATTGTTTCAACGTGTAATATCACTGTGGGAGTAATTTGCCGGTCATACCACCAAAATTCTGATGTCATCATATGTCATCATAAATCTATAAAAACCTGCTCCTGTATTCACAGATCAAGAATATATAGTCTATCAAACTTTATCATGTAAATTGACTGAGTTATTGAGGTTCAAAAAAATCATGGACAAAAAATACTGTTTTTGTACTATCATTGAGACTTGGATCTTGAATATCTTCAATCTTTATCAATATACAAATACATTAAATTTAACATTATTTTCCACAATATGTTTCTCCATATATCTGTCCCCTGCAGCATTTGTCTATGGGTAGTATTTTGATATGTAATTCCTGATTGTATATGGAAGTTGTATTTTATGAAGTCCTTTGACCTTGTGGAAAGCTGTGATGAAATGTAGGGCAGAAATCATGCTCAAATTGATTGATATTCAGCCTGAGCCCCAAAACCAACGCCCCAAACCTTTGGGGTGCGGGTTTGGTCAGGCGTTTTGGGACCCCAATACATCAGGGGGCCTGTAGGGTTTGGGGGCAGGGGCTGCATGGTCCTCAAACCCCCAATGTTATCCTCGGGGATCCCTGGCTACCCGCAGGTTTTAGGCCTTTGGGATAGGGGTTGGGGGGGGGCTTCTGAGAGCTGGGGTTTGATTGGGTTGGGGTAGGGTTTGGGCCCGGGGGAGCTCTTTGGATATTGGTTTGGGGTGCGGGTAGGCCATTACCCGCATTTTTTGGGTTGGGGCTCAGGCTGAATTGATATGTGTGTAAGTAGTATTTTCCAAACGTCTCTGCCATTAATTTCTTCATATTCTCCCCAGAACCAGTCCATTTGTCTGGAGTTGTGAGTCCAATGTTTTATTAAATCTGCCAATTCACCAACCTCCCCCTTAGGGCAACACAATACCTTTTGTTACCCTAAGGTACGGGGGGGCGCCGCCTGCGGGCTCCGGACTTGCATCAGTGAGAAAAAGTTCTCATCTGGCAAACTTGGCTCTTGCTGCTTTGCCGGGTGGGTGGGTGGCAAATTTTTTGATGATGTAATATAACTTTCAAAACTTGAGAGAGCTGAGTTGAGCGTAGGCAAGAGAAAAACTTGTAGCGCGGAAATTTTGGGTTGTGTAAGAAAAGTTTTGTACTTTCTTCTCAACTCAATTTCAGGGAGAGAGAACCTCTTCCAAGGTTCCTTGTTACAAGCATATTCTTACACCTACCTCCAACTCTTCAGCTCATGGAACTCCGCACCAAGACATGCCTTAGTCGGTGCTCACACTTCAATAAAAGAAAGATTGGAGTGCTCATGTAAAATCCACAATTACATATAGTGATATTCCTCATACAGAAAGGCTGTATAGAACAAAATTGTAGATGATACCTTGATTTGATTGATGTTCAATATCTTCATCCAATATCTTCATTTTCATTGAATGATGACACCGCGGGAATTAACTCGTTTGAAGCCCGATTGAGTGAAATTTCGGTGTCCGGGTTCGAAATTTCCTCAAATCAAGAAACTCGTTCACAACTCGTTAGCATTAGGTTTGCCAATTTCCCTCGGGCTGACTGCTGGCCCCGTGTATGTACAGTCACATGATAAAATAACAACCCCTTTCACCATTACTCGCCTTCACCTTCCTTTGTCAAGCCTTGATCAACCAGATACACAAGAAAGGAGTTCAGTGGGGAAGTGAGACAGCCAAACCGTTGGAATCAAAGGTTTTGAGAGTGCTGTGTATGTATATGTATTGTAGCGTACTCAAGGGAAATCGGCGAACATAATGCTAACGAGTTGTGAACGAGTTTCACGATTCGAGGAAATTTCGAACCCGGACACCGAAATTTCGCTCAATCGGGTTTTGAACGAGTTAATTCCCGCGGTGTGAGGGAGATTGATTGATGAAGGAGATGTGTGTAGTAGATTGATTGATGAGAAGATGGAAGGAAATTCAAAGGATGTGTGGAGTCAAGGGTGATTTTGAGCATTTTGCATCTTACTCACAACATTCATCTTTTACTCTCATTTGTAATTTTGTTGTAGTTTATTTTATTGGGATCTTTCAATGTATATAGGTTGGTATTATTTATTGTATGATTGGAATAGATTATCTAATAATAATTGAAAGAGATTGATTCAAATTGGTTTGATGAAGCTGCTTCAGAGACACCAAGATGAAGTAATTTTTGAACATGCTGTGCTTAAGATCTGACAAGACCAAAGACTTTTCACACGCTTTTTGATCTCATCCTTCCAAAAGGCAAACCACGTTTTTTTACAGAAGGGCTTTCGTAGATTTACCAAAGTGGTTTCCCAGAATGCGATTTCTAGGCAATCGCACTAAACAAACGCGCCCTAAATTAAGAGCTCAAAATCGCACTGGACGTCCAGACTGTCCAGAATTCCCAACATGTCTTCAAATCCAATGGATGAACACGTGAGAGGAATAACAGATAATAAGATTCTCAAGGGTGAAATGGATAAAAATAAGCCAGCAATGGAGGGTTCATCTACTGCTTCCCAAAACTGGCGATACCCGAGTGCTGAAGATAGGCGAAGGACTCAAGCACCGAAAGGATTCATGGATTGAAATGATAATAAGGTCCAGATACTGATTCATCGACTTACTAAATTCATGACAAGCGATGTAGATATACATTGTCATCTACGACGTAGTAAACGGTGATGTCAACAAAATGCATGCGCGACTTGAGAAGACCTTGAAATCAAAAATTCGAAAAGATTTATTGATAATGCGCAACAGATGTAAAAAGAGTGCAGTAGATTTGTTTTTTGTGGGTAAAGCGTGATGCCGGGTGATTGTACTGTGGTCGATCAAAGACTTGAATCAATTTTCCAGATATGTGATTCCCTTGTTGACCGTATGGATTTTTTCAAAATTTCATCAACTCATTTTACAATCCTGATCACACCCTGGCCCCTCTGCAATAAACAATCACATGAAGAAAAATCTCAATAAGCACAGATTTAAGAAATTAATCATAAAACTTAAATCAATTATTTTCTCCTTTCAAAATAGCTTTCTAATCTAAGGTATATTTCTGGTTGATTAGGTTACATAAACGAAGGACTTCCTGAATTTCCTTTAGCTTGCATTCTTTCTCCTACTTTTGCATTAACATTAAAAAACTTCTCAACACATCTATTAACCATTCAGAAAGAAAGAAAGGCAGAAAAAAAAACAGTCAAATTTTCTCTAAGTTTTAAATCATTTTAACTTGAAATGGAAAAAACTTTTGATCAAATCACTTACCTATCTACACAAACACTTTCACCTTTATTTAAATCAGGTTCAGCATACCTATTTCCAATACATTTAGTATGACAAGATCGTACTAATCTAAAACACCCAAGATCAAGACCACCCAAAAAAAAAGTCATTAAGAAACTTCATTTTGAAACAACTTGTTTTTCCATTGTTTAGAGATTGAGTGATAAAACTAACCGATTAAAAAGATCAGATACCATTTCAAGTTCTGTTACTGCTGAATCCATTGCTGCAGAAGACGAAGCTGTTGGTTGACTACTTCCACGACCAAAGAATGACATTCTTGATAAGGTTTCTTTTGATTTGAATTCGATTTGACTTTTTCGTGAGGTGTGGTTTGATCTGGTTTGATCGAATCTTGCCGAGGCTGATTGATCTGCAGTGCTCGGTTCACGAGTATTTCCAACCCGATAGGTACCGGTGCATGCTGTCGGGTCCGGTATTGACTTGCGCAAAGAGCGCGCCCTTGCTCCGAAGGGCACATGGCAATGTCGGGCTATGCGTGCATTGGGCAGAGACATCGCAAGGATGACCATCTTTCTTTTCCTCTAGTCCAGCATCATCAAAATAGATTCAGCTTTTTTCAGAGAGCTTGTCCCACAGCCTTGAAGGTATGATGTGCTTCAGTATTGAAACTTCAGTCTAAAAGGTAGAAAGCTTTGTAACAAAAACAAGCATGAACTCAAGAAAGAAAAGAATTGATAATCGATATTATTAACCCAACTAATAATTTACAAATCAAACATCTAATCACTTAGAAACCATCAAGAAATGATATTGTGCCATTTCTTTAGTTAATATCGATACTATGTGTGAGATTTTTTTGGATTCCACCAAGCTAATTCTACAAGAGGTTTTGCAAACCATTCATCTTTAAGAACATCAAGATCTTGTTTTATAAAAAGTTGAGGCCAAGACTTTTCAGAAAAAGATGAATGATCAATCCTAAGTAAACCTAATCCAAAGATCAATTCATTAATCCTATAAACCGGTCCAACTAATTTTCCTATAGGTCTTTGACTGATTTTTAAATTTTCATCATCAGATCTCATAGAATGATTAGATACTAATGTTAAATCACCTTTATTAAATTCACAAGTTTCTGAAAAATCAATTTGATTAGGAATAGAAGTGATCTGATCACTTGAATCTCCCGTGCTTTTCTTAAAGATTGATAATGGTACGAGTCGTTTACGTATCACACCAGTATGATAAGTACGAGCCGTAAGTTCTTGACCTACATAACAACCTTTTTTGAAATCGATAGCATGATGATGATCTAAATTAGCTTCGAATGGTAAAGTTGCTTGATAAGGTGGTGAAAGTGTATAAGGTAATGAAGCATTCAAAAGTTGATGTAAATCATAAGAATTAGTTGAAGAAGTGGGTATTGATAAACATTCTGGTCATCAAGAATGGGTTTTGAATCAAATTTATCAGATATTGAAGTTTTCAAGTAAGAGCAAATACGAAAAGCTTACCCATTTTTGTGTTGGATGAACTTTGATCATCAAGAATCCTATAACCTAATTGACCATTACCTCTTCCATCTTTCCAAACATTCAAATCTTCTATTGATTCATGAATAGATTTAGGTAAACCTTCATTTGACTTTTTAGAAAATGAAATAGAATCATTCCAAAGAGTCCAAATCGAGAATTGTTTTGAAAGTTTTAATTTGACTTTATTTCTTAAGATAAATCTTGAAAGCCATTTTATCAAATTCGTGGATTCTCGATCACATACTTCGATTAAATAGCTAGATGAGTTTGGGTTTGATTGGTTTGATAAATCAGGATAAATAAAACAATCAAATAATAAACGACCTTTAGGATTTAAGATGGCGGTATAGGTGGCTGTTTGATCAGTTTTTCGGTTATTCGTTGTTGCATTGAAATCTGGTATGTGATTGGTGATTAATCCTTTAAGAAACGTTTTTGAATCTTCACCTGAGATTGAAATCAAATGCTTTGAAGATAGTTTTGTTTTAACCCATTCTTGTTGATATGAACTTGAATTGAATTTCCGTTGATTGATCGAAAATGATGCGAGTTTCGGTGGTTTGATTTCTTTTATTGTTCTAAGATTTCCTTTGAACATTATCTTGAAGAAGTGATTGAGTTCATTCTTGTGAATTCTGAAAATCATCAAACACGTCCTTGGTATTACCCGGTGTGACACTGTATGATAAAGTTCCGGGCCCGGCGAGGCTCTGGCTTCTCACTTGCTCAACGGGACAAAATTCTACAACCAATTCCGGCAATCCTCATTGTTGAAGCATTTACATAATTTTGAATCCAACTTGAACCAATGACAAAAGCTCTTCATAGCATTCAGAAACTACAACCAGGCAACTTTTTCAAAAGAGTTCAAGAACATAATATGTATGGAAGTTCATAGTCAAAGAAACGATTCATCATGATCAACAAGTACAAGTACAAGGTAAAAGATAATGACAGATTGATTTGGTTAAAAGACTAGATTGATAACTTCCTTTTTCTTTTTTTTTTTGAGATACAATGTATAAAGGAAGATGTAAAGCAAATGATCAAAACAAGACACAAAATGAAGAAAAACGTTTTTAAGCTCAATTGAAAATAGACATTTTTTGACTACTTGAATGGTATGAAGGAAGAGCTTTGTAGAAAGAAGAGAAAATCTGGTATGTCAGTTAGAAGGTAATCTTTCAGACTGTGTCGTCATGGAAATCCCATTTGGTGTTCTAAAACAATGAAGCCAAAAAATAAAGTCAGATCAGTGAGCAGAGGAGAAGGATACGCATGATTCGGAGGGATAGTATGATTCCACAGAGCTCTTACCTTGGGACTGATAGGCGCGTGTTTCACATATCGGTCGTTATCAGCAGGTCTTTCTTTTTTCTTACATGACGCCAACATGGATTGCATGGTACTAAGCCAAACAAGTATGATACATTCATGTCAGTTGCTAGGGTCCACTTTGGTGTCGATTAGTACATTTGAAGTTATGGATTTGAGCTTACAGGCAAACGGCGAAACAATTGAGCACTGGACTCCAACCGGTGGAAAGGATCGATGCGCATATATGGCCATTACTCTACATTAAGAGCATGTCAGTCATCTGTTGTTTTTTCGGGTTTTCACTACGATACCCATGATTGAAACATACATAGATGTGAGGATGCTCAGGTGCTTGCCATCCAGGTTCATCTCCAGTAGGAGGACTAACCACAAAGACCACTTCAGGTGATTCGATAGGATATTGAGGGGACTATTGAATGAATGAATGCGCTTGAATCAGTCTCATCTCAATGAAATTATAGATAATCATAATTTTGAATAGAAAATATACACACAAATCGGAATCGAAGTACAAAACTTTCGCCACTGTAAAGCGTATCAGGTGGACCTGAGAGTAAGATTTTCCATTCTTTAAGCTATGTATGAAAAGTGAGGATTCAGTGGGTTTTGAGACTCATTTGAATTTGAGAAAGGAAAGAAAACCGAGGAGGTTTACTTACATCATCAGCTTTTAAAAGACTGCATCCGGCTGGACAACCGTCATTTTGCAACTCCATTAATTCCTTGATTAAGAAATGAGGTTTGAAAAGTATCAGTATATCTTGAAAGTGAGGCTTGTTTAAGAGTTAATCAAGTTTGACTAACTTTGGTTAAACGTTTGTTGAAGATGCTAGCCATGATTGTTGAGATTCGAGTGAGATTGGTTGAGAAATTGAAAAGTGCTTGAAGTTGTGTTTTTATCAAATCAAAGTCAACTTCAATATGAAAGTCGAATCGAGAAAGTCAAGCAATCAGATATAAGCATATCTTGTTGGTCACATGGCTTAAAATAGTAACACACAAGCGTCGTCCGGCCCGGACGAGCTTTTTGGCGTCCGACGTGGCTGAAGTACCGTGATCCGATGACCGACTTGAAGCTGCAGCCCATCTATCGACCGGCTGCAGGCGGGATCGCCAGCGAACTTCTTCCTTAAATTGCGGGACAAGTGATCAACAAATAACGGTTTTTTTCTAAACCTGAATTCCTCAACAAACATAATTTTTTATCATTTGATACCATTTTTAGATTTCAATAAAATGCAAAGCAAACCCAGACACCCATCCACAAACACAAACACATACACACAAAGAAAATCAAAAAAAAGAAAGGCATAGACATACAAAATTGATCAAAAATCAAAAAATCAAAAAGATGAGACGTAAAAAAGCAAAAAACAAAACATCATATGAAAACCCAACACTTTGATCTCTTAAAGAAAACCTGGTTTTCCCCTTACCCCCCCTCTGCCATCGACAAGATAACAAGCATATATATTTAATCTATAGCATATATATATATATAATCTATATATATGTATATATCAAAAAAGAAATAAAAAATGGAATAAAGATAAACACATTTGAAATACCAAAAGGATAAAGAACCAAAAAGTCAGACAAAGAAAAAATGAATCAACTTTCATGCTTTTTTTTCATCTCCTTCCTAACCCATTCTAACTATTTCCTAAAGAAAAAAAAAGGAAACTACCCTATCAAACTTTTTTTTTTTGACTTCTACCTGTTTACTTCTTTTTTAAATTTAATCAAAATATTCCATCACTGATCACCAAAAAAGAACTTCAACCTTTAAAATCATTCAATCCAAAGAATTTCACCTTCAAAAAAAAGGTACGAGAAGAGCGAAGGAGTAAAAGAAAAAAAAAGCAAAGAAAAAAGGAAATCGAACAGAAAAGATAAAAAGAAACCTGTAGGAAGAAAACCATTGACATTCATTTAATCAACCCAATGAAACCAAAAACTCCATCGCCTTCTTTTCAAACTTTGATTTTCCCAGTTCATGATTTTTCATTATTCCCCGTACTCTTTTCATTCCCCCCCACTTCACTATTACTACTAATAGTCCCAAACGGTTTCCTAAAAATAACCTGAGCATGATCCACCATCAATTCAATAACTTTAGCAGTATGAGGCATATCCGAAAACTGTCGGTTTGGATTAGGTGACCTTAAAAGAGTAGGACCAAAAACGACTCCTAAGTTTTGGGCTGTCATTTTATTCGAATCTGATAATCTTTGAATTCGATTCAAATGTTTCATCAAGACATTTAATGTTTCGAAATGGATTTGTGGTAATTGATAAACCACTCTTTCTAAAGCTTCTAATCTTACTGTCTCTTGTGGCATAGCTATATTGACCAAAACAAAACAGATTCGTTTCAGATTAGTTTCTGATCGATCAAATCGGAAATGAGTTTAAAAAAATCTTACCTGCAACAGTTACAAATGCTTCATGTAATTCAAATGTAAAAAGTGGATTAGGTAATTGTCTAAAATAATTTTTCAAAGCCGAAGTGATGGCCGAAATATCATTAAATTTATTCAAATCATTTAAATCGACATTTAAACCTTTTTCAAAACTGTTTTGTACTGCCTTGACTGATGACATTCCTCCTGTTTTCCTATAAATTCCTTCAAATTTCAAACCTATCCATAAAAAAAATCCAAATTAGTCAACGTACCATTCAAAACTAAGGTTCAAAAATGGATGAAGAAAAAGTAGAACGTACCATTTTGTTCTACTGCTTCAATACATTTCACTACAACATGTGGTACTAAATTGTTTTCTAATTTAGCTTGTGTGATTAAATCATTTCCAAATATACAAGCTTCAACTATTTCAGAGGAATTTTCATCTATATTTAAATTTCCATTCGTATTTTGACATCCAAAAAAGTTTGGTGCACATTTAGTATGACTATAACTTCCACATACTGGTTAAGGTCAAGAAACGTAATCAGTCATTTTGTTTCAATATTTCTACATGAACGGATGTGGATCAATAAAGAAAGTTACTAACCTGTACATCTCACTTCGGCTAAACCCCAAAATTTATCACCACAATAATCACATCGAACTGGTCTAAGTGCACTAACCGGTTGAAAGTTATGAGGCCGAAGTGCAGCAGGTAAACTAAGTAATGCATTAGGTCCCGAGTTATTATTAGCGGTAGTAGGTGTCGTTCCACTTGTTCCAGCCGTTGGTCCTGCACTAGATGGCAGTCCATTTGCTTCATTTATTGATCCATCTTTATGGTGTGTGGGTCTAGGCGCTACCACAGCTTTTTGTGTTTTACCCCATTTAAACTTTCTTGTAGTAGCTATTGTAACTTCAGTAGGTAAAGGTGATTGTTCATCTGCCAGATCGTGTTGTGCTTGTTGAGCAAGATGAGATTGTTGTGATGATGACGGAGAGTGAGCACCACCACCACGTTGATCATTCAAATTGCGAGAAACGACATGTTGATGACCATGGCTACTCGACAAGGCACCCAATCTACCAATACTAGCTCTTGTGTCTTCCAATTGACGTGCAGCTGAGGCATTAAGTTCACTCAATTGATCATGTCGTTGATTAAGTTGATCAAGTTCTCTAGCATGTGAGTCTCTTACTTTAGCTAAATGTTGGATTTCGGCCTTCAATCGATCTCTTTCGAGAACCAATCCATCAATCTGATCACGATAATCTTGTTTGACTGAATCTAATTTAGCAGATAAAGATTTCGAAACCGAAGATTCTGCTTCAGTTTCAGTAACACTTTGAATATCATTCAATGCTTCTACTTCAGCTACTCTTAAATCACGTTCAATTGTAAGTTGACTTAAATGTTTTTGTAAACCAGAAACTGAGTTTTTCAATTCTTCCGATTCTTGTTCGAGTGTTTTTAATGATTTGATTTCAGTTAATTTAGATGCTTGTTCAAACATTTCTGATTTCAATTCTCTCATCCTGCTTTCAGCTTCTTGACGTGCAGATACTTCTCGATCGTATTCTTCTCTCGCAAGACTAAATCCTTCATGAGCTGTTCTTGATGCCCTTTTCATCGCATTATACTCATTTTGTAACTCTTTCATCCTTTCTTTTGTATTTTGAAGTGAACTTAATAATTGTTCTACTAATGCTACATCTAATGACATATCTCCTCCAGAACCTGTCGCATTTGCCAAATCACGATTCAAGCTAATCGATTCTCTTACTTTTCTGCTCACTTCATCCGAATCATCCTTTCCATCACGTCTGCTTCGCAACTGTTGTCGATCATCGCTGGCCAAATGTTCCATTTCAGGTGTAGAAGATCGGGTATCGAGAGCAGCAGAATCAAGTGGTACGCCGCTCGGAACGCCATCTTCATGGTCACCATTAGGTGGATTGCTATCATTACCAACTGAATCCAAATAAAAGAGTACTTCAGGATCGTAAAATGACAAAGGTCGATCTGTTGTACCAGGTACTGTAATACGGTTTTTGGGTTCAGGATAAGTTGGATGTGGGGTTGAAGGAATTGATGATTGATTTTGATGATTATGTTCATCAGTTGATTCTGACGAGCCAGGTTCTAGATCTTCTTCTATCAAATCAGGTCGAGAGAAATAAGGTGACAAATGATCGAGATGAAGGTCATCTGTCGCTCTACCTCGGCCTGGACCAAGCATCACGCTACGTCGGGTATTTGCTTTGGCCACATCAATGTTGACCAATGGTACATTGATTGATGGAGAACTTTGTTGATGATTATCATCTGTGATACGTGAAAATGATACATCATCTGGATGACTTGGCTTTGGGCTAGGCATCTGAGGTGAGGATTCAAAAGAACGAGCCAGAATATTCGACGATGACTGGGTAGAACTATTGAGAGATCGAGATCCATCAGAGGTAGCAGGACGCGTAGGATAACGAGGACGAGCGGTGCCACCGAGATGATCGTGTAGGTATGAAGCTGGACTCAAAGGAAGGGAGGGAGGTACAGCTCGAAGTCCAGTAGGCTGAGATTCTACAGTTGATAGGATTTGCTCGAATAGTTTGGACGATGTTGAAGGTGAACGAATAGGTCCGTCCTTGGGAGGTGGGGAGGGAGGGACGGTGGGTGATGTGGGTGATGTCACATTGACAGGTAGACGAGAGCTGTGACGGGACGGTGGTTCTTGAGGACCGGCACTAGGAGAGCGTTTCTTTTGCTGAGTGATACCCAAGAGGTTACCGATACTGGTACGACGCATTGATCGAAGAGCACCGCCGTCACTCCGACCTGGAGAAGGGCTTGAAGGTGGTAGATCAGGTAGTGGAGATTTCATATGACCATGGTGAGAGTTATTGTCCAAAGCTTTATCGGTGGATGAGTTTAGGGATGAAAAATAATTGGAATTCGAGTTGTTATTGGATGCGAGTTGAGGTGAATGCTTTGATTGATTAGCAGATAATGGAGGTGAGTAATTCTTAGAATGATGTGACGCTGAAGACTCGAAACTGGACAGATGAGGAGGACCTGTTGAAGATTGATTTAGGTGTTTTGGCTTGTTGGATGACTTTGAGGAAGGATTGAGTGATTTCTCGTTGGAGCGTACTGGATCACGTTCTCGTTCTTTCTTGGCGTTCGGATTGGATGACTTATTACGCTTAGCTTCAGCATGCCGTCTTGATCTAGTAACTCGATCATTGTGACATGTCATACAATAAATCCCTTGACTAGTCTTTGCAAAGATAAGTTCTTCAATTCGATTCTGACAAGATCTACACCTAAAGCAATCTGCATGATAAGATTCATCCCCAGTGACGATAGCTTCATTCGAGATTGGATTTTTACAAACTGAACAGATATATGAACAATTCTCGCAAACTGGTGATCCATCAGAAAGCAAGAGTAGGTTTGTATCATGTTCGACCAAGTTTCGACACTTTGCACAGCGAAAACTGATTGTGAGAATCGATTCATAGATAAGTGAGTCAGTAAGTAGAATTTAAATAGAGCAAGGGGTAAGAATGAAGATAGAGAGATCAACCTACCAATCGACATGCCAAAGTGAATTACCAAAAGAAACTACTACACTATCACCAGTTGAACCAGTATCTTCCAAGATGTTTTTACAACCATTACAAGCAATACGTTCTGGAGCGATTGAAGGAGTAAGAGGTTGGGCAGTGTCAGAGGTAAGTTCAGAGGGACTGTTAGGATGGTTAGAATGAAGAGGTAATGGTAATTTGGGTAATCTATTGTCAGTCATCACAGTTTTGAAGGTGGTGTTTGGTTGTGATTGTGGTTGTTCTTGGTTGGTAGTGGTAGTGGAGTGGTAGTGGTCAACAAGAGATGTGGGTTTGATTTGATTTGATTTGATTTGATTGAATTGGTTTGAATCTAAAAACTTAAACTCTGATCAAAATCATAAAAAATTAAATAAAATTAAAATTAAAATTATCAAATCAGTTTTCTTTCTCTTCTATTTTCGATTTCATCAAATATTTCAAATAAACACTTCAGAAACAAAATACCGAAGCCGTGACGCGAGGTGTCCGCCACCCGATCATCGGGTTTTTCGATTGATCTTTTTGGTCTTTTTAAAACATCTAGATACAGCTGTTTCGAGAAAGGTTGACAACTTTTTGCTGGAGAAAGTTGTCTCCGCAGCGGCTGAAACCAAAGACAAAACTTGATTACAGGTTTATTTTTTCCTGTATTCTTCCAATTAGCGGAGAGACAAAATCAAGTGAGGGACAAAACTTGGGTTTTGCACATTGGCGAGATTTTCAAAAAAAATCAATCTTTGTTGGAACAGCTGTAATAGCCACCTTTACTTAGACGTCATGGGAGCAACTAAGCTCTTGGCACACTGTTGATTATGACGAGCTTGGCGTGTTTTGACGCGTTTTCCCGCAAAATCCAAGTAAATCAGCGCTAAAACTTTGATTGGCTTTGTGAACAACAGTAATACCAACCAACCTCAGAACATTAGATTTACGTATAGAATGTTTTTATAAGCCCAGCTAGAGAGGAAATGGAGGGAGGTTTTCTTTGCATCACCCTTTCTATCGCTTGTTGTGTGCGTTCTAGGAGACCAACAGGTCACCAGTAATTCTGTTGCTCAATAATTCCAATCAATCTATTTCTTTGGCATGAAGAATAATTTTTTGCCATGCACTGGGTGTGATAAACGCTTTGCCCTGATGAATACATCTGAATGTGGTCAATGTCAGTGGACAAACAAAAACAAAAGTTTAGGACCATGCATGATGCCCCAGTGCTCAATCTGTGGGAAATGCTATTGCTTCCTCAAAGTCACCAAATGTGAATTGTGCAAAGAGATTAACAATGGCCAACCTTGGGCACCAGCTCCTAATCCAATATAGCTTAAAGCCTGATGATGAACACCACTTCAACAGCAGTAACCCTTCCAAATAGTATATTTGAGGGCTGATCAATTGGACACACAGCCCATCATCACCAGACCAATTGTTCTCAAGACATTTATCCTGCTCCCTATGGTTCCCAGATTGCCTTGGCACTTCTAAATCCAAACATCTACAGATTGATTCAAGCATCTCAGTCCATGCAAGATGTACTGTTGATTAGCCAAAGGACAATAATTCAGACGTCAATATTATGATGACATTATGGTACATGACTGGAAATGGTAAAAAGATCTGCCTCATGGTCTCACACCTCAAAGGTTCAAAATCACTATGAACAGTAGCAAGGATTGATTTTTGAGTCTTGGTTATGATGTCTACAAATGTTATCAAACAGAACCCATTGATTTAAAGTTTCCATCAGAGACTCAGCTCAATGGCAAGGAAAAGTTCCTTCCACCTCCTGGCAACTTCTCAGATACATAACTACTGTATCATTGCGTAAAATGGGGTTCAGTTTCAATTGAGTAGATGGCTGCAACACTCACTTGATCTCAGCAGAAAAACATACTTGACAAGACCAAGTTTAATTTGCTCTTCAACATGAAAAAATGAGGCTTATATTGAGACCAAGGTGGTGGAGACGTTGCCTGTGCTTCAGGAATCTTGTTCTTTCAAGCACAAGCACAAGAAGATGATTTAAATATCTGATGATTCTGAAGAAAGCAGTGGTGATGATGATCTTGAAGAATCTGGCAAGGATGATTCTAGCATCCATTTTGAACTTCATCAACTTGATCATTCTCACGCAAAACAAAAGCATAAGTGTTTTTATCAAAAAAGACAAGCAAAGCACAAAACACCAGCTCCCGTACCTGAACCAACCCAAGCTTACCACTGAGCACAAGGCTCATACTCTGCTCATCTAGACAATCAAGACAATAATGTGGATGAGTAAGACAAGCTTGAGGTAGCAAATTTAAGTGGTTTGTTTGATCCATATGAAGCTCCAACCAAGCATAGTCTAATAATTTGACACCATGCCCGTGTGGTGTTTGCTCATCGACGAGCGCACACGAGTCGCCTTTGTGCCTCAATGGGAGTTCGTGTGCGCTCGTCGTTGGGCGACTGCCACAAGGACATGGTGTGACACATGCTTGCCCACTGGAAAGCAGCCTAATCAGCTTCATAAGACTTTGTCTTTGGTAGAGATGAAAGAATTTGAAACAGCTAACAACAATAACATTAGTGTGATGAATGATATGGTTCATCACATCTTGGTGGGCTTATTAGCTCACAATGAATACCTTACCCATTCTGTTTTCTGTCTCTAGCAATGCCTGTTAAAAGCTTCCATGATACACAGTGCCTTGCTATTGAACCAAAAACATTAGTGGTACACAAAGTTGAAAACCACATGAGAAAACCCCACAGAAAAACCACATGAATTTTTTGGTTTTTGCGGGGAAAATCAAAAAATCCATGTGGTCATGCGGGTTTTTCATGCGGGTTTTTCATGTGGTTTGCAACTTTGTGTACCACTAGTCCTCTGTACCCCTTCCGCAAACCAAATGGTGTGAAAGAGTGAAGGATAGAGTATTGTGCTCATCAATAAAAACCAGAATGCTTTCTTCAAGAAGGTTGCAGTGTCCCATTGTATGGAAGCATAGACTGTTACACCATGGGGAAACTGTTTACTGGGACCAAGGTATCCTCACAACAAGTGGTTGTGTAGAATAAGGTGACAGCAGTGTGAGAGCGGCTACATGGCACTTGCCCATATTTGCCACCCATTCTACAGGTAGGCATGTTGGAGTATTTGGTCAGAAAGAGTGTCTCTTGTATTTCAGAAGAACACTTTCATGTGAAGTGTTTCAAAACTATTGAGCATATTCTCTTCTTCTGGATGGATTGGTAAAGGAATTAAATGCAAGTAGGAATTGTGCATGTTGTGAACATGGTATTAGGAGATTGTTCCGCTTTTGGATGTGATTAAGGGATATTCTGTTTGTTGTAGTGTTTTGTAGTTGTGTTTTGTCTTTTTGTTTGTCTATTGTTTTTTTCATTTATACCTGCTCTGTTTGCCTTCAGAATATTTTTCCCTCATCAAAGAATATTATTCTAAAGGTGCAATTCTAGTAGCACTCAAGTTTTCTCAATCATTTTGTTGCAACCCTCACTAATAAACCTCTCCACACTCTATACTGTGCTTTTTCTCCTTTCTCTTTCTGTTTTGATCTCCCTAGCTTTCTCTTTTGAATCTTCCTCACCTGTTGTTCAGGTTAGTCTTGAGTTTAGAATTTGTAGCCGTCTCAGCTGTGTCTTGTCTACATGTAGCTTAGTGTGTTTGCCCAACATTCTCAAAGGTTCTGTTTTGTAGTGTTGAGCTTGTATTTGTTGTTTTCTCACAAGGCATAAATCCAATGTTGGTGTAACATGATGTACCTGCCTATCAGCAGGTGAGCTAGGTTGTGTGAGCGTGACTGGTCAGCCAGCTGCTTAGCACCTGGCTATTGTGTGAGCCAAATAGTCTGAGTGTGACCTCCCAGTCACATCCTCAGTACACAAAGAAGCTTGCATAGGAATTCAAACTCACTTCAGTTGCTAATAATGTGGCTATTCTTGGAGCATTGGAATCACTTGAACAAACCTGGCAGCAGACCAAAACACAATCACACAAAACCACTGTGATTTCATTTGTGCTTAATTATAAATTGATTTTTTCAATTGTTGTTGGTTCAAATTCTGGCAGTGTCTGTTCATAAGTTTCAAGACATTGAAGTGGGGTTCAATCAATTTAAACATCAACTGGTCAGCTAAGCTAACTGTAGTGGTCACACAGTGGAGCATAGTGGTTTTTTGGGCTGTTGTGTCACATACACTGTAGCACTACAGCCCCCAGAAAAATACCTTTTCTGCACAGGCTGTGCTGCAGTACAGTCAATGCGTCAGGGTATCAAAGTCCGCATTGCGTCAGAAATTGATTTGCCAACAAGTGGAACATCTTGATTTGGATGTTTTACATCATACTATTAATCCAACCTTGCAAACAGACCCTGTGACACCTCCATTTGGACAAGTTATCAGCAAATAGTGGCTTAGCTGGAATCTACAGCACACTAGATGGTCACACATACACTTACAAATTGGTTACAAATTGGAAATAACTCAGAATAATTAAAAACCTATGTCCTCTCCTTGCTTTGCCCATGTTTTCCTCATGCATCCTTTCAGTTACTTGAATTGTCAACTTACATCATTTAATCTTGAATTTGATTTCCTCTCATCATTCTTTATTTACTTTGAATTCCTCTCATCCTAATTAATAATGCACCATGTCTTCTGCCACTTCTGAACATCCAGTGCGTGTTTTCAAGCAAACCAATAACCCCATCATGATCACCCCAAGTCCCGATTCACACCACTGTGTTACACTGGAATCTTCTTAGCTCTCACCAAGTCTCAAAAGAAATAAAATAATAATGGCTCTGTCTCACTTGTTACCTCATCTGAAGATGAATCAGAATATGTTGCTGGCAGTCAAAAGCAAAATAAGTGTAAGAAAACAACTAACACCTATCTGTTGGATCTTGAAGGAAGCTGTCAAATCTCTCTGGTCTCCAAGAAGAAGAAAAAGTAGAAACATGATCCTCAGGGTAAATTCATAAAATTAAATGAGGTCAGTCCACATTCAATCCAAATCCACAGCGATACATTCCAAACATTAATTAACACAATTCTACTTTGAATGCAATACTTTCTCATCCTAAGCATTTCATCAGGTACTCCCAGGAAGTGTTGCAATTGTAATGCTATGTGGTGATTCTGATGAAGATAATCAGAAGATTGAATCAAAACGGTGCGAGGTCAATAGTCCTGAAATTGAACTTGGCAAACTGAAGGCTTATTAAGGAAACACATCTCATGGTGTTGAGGCTGAGGCTTGTGGAAAATTTGATGTCAGTTCTTCTGCAAAATCAACATCAGATGTTGTATTCCTCATATTTACATCTTTTTGTTCATAATGATATTTGATATTATAGAATCTAACCAAGGCCCCTTTATCTTATCCATGTTGATTTATAAAGAGAAATAACGATGACCCAGTCAGGGCTAGTCTAAGCCATCTTACAGGAAATCTCCAAGTAGAGACAGATCAAATCAAGATAGACAATCAGATTTTGGCTGCCCCGGTCAACTCAAGACTCAATAGATTGATCCTCTTTTGATCCACCCTAAGTCCAAGAGACTTTCAAGGCACTGGCAAAGTTCAAGGGACCAATTGATAACTTTGTAGTGGCAAAATTGTCTACACCCTTCTTCAATTTGACCCTCAATCAGATGGAGTGCACTTGGCTGATTGGCCAAATGCAACCATGGAGCCAAATTGAATATCTTATCTTGCAAGGTATGATTTGCTACCTTTGAAAGGATGCACCCTGCTCATGGAATGTGATGGACCCACTGGATGCATGGTAATTCCAAATTATGTGGAGATATGCAATTCCTGCAAAAAGAGGATCCAGTCTCTTGACACAACCAACACAAGGTACCCCATTCTTGCAAGGATGCACAAGAAGACCATTGAGTATCTCAATGAAGCTCTCAAATGTGAGACCCTGGTCATGGCTATGGTTTCTCCATCCTTTCTTCAGACTCAAGTTTTTTGCAAAGTGGCTTGGAACCAACTTGAGCATGACCATGAAAGCTGAAGCTACTCTCCAATGTCAACACTGGGATTATGAGCTGGAAGCACCTATTCCAAACAAACCAACATCTTCCCAGCTCAACACCAAAAACTCAAAGACCCCTGCAACATCTTTGTCTGCAACTCTGAATACAAAACCAAGGCTGAAGTCTCTGAGGACTTGAAATTTAAAAACTATCTACAAGGAAGTGATAAGATGAAAGCTGAAGATTACAATGTTCAGGATTCCAAAGCAAGTCTTTGATGGTGTAAAGTGAGTTTCTTTATTCTGGAAACACTTTACTTTGAACAGTGCGACTGACTTTAATGTTCACTTAATCAATCTGTTTAAACGTACATGAACAGACTTATCAAATACTGGTGTGCATGGCCAAGGATTATTTGGTGTCAACAGGATCGTCATGCATGGTGAAACACATTTTTTCTTGTGCGTTGGACATATGCTCTTCCATTTGAGGAAGCTTGATAGCTGAAACCATCAACATGTTGGTTTCAAGTAGGATGTGGTTGAGGGAAGGTGTGGAGATTGGGGTAGCTTTTCAAGACCTCATGAAGGTGTTCAAAAAGATGGGAATCTCTATGAATTCATCTTTGTCATTTTCTCTCATTTTCTACTCTTGTTTTTTCAATCTATACTTTCTATACTCTCCTTGTTTAAATCAACTTTAATTATTGTCAACTCACATTATTTACTCTTCTCTGTCCAATTCATCATTTCTATACTCTCCTTGGCTATTATTTTGAATCAACTTTAATTATTGACTTCTCACTTATGCTATGCCTATTGGCGGTGTAGCTGTAGCTGTAACGTGCGGGGCAGCGCGTCTTCAACTCACGGTTAATGCAGCTGTTAACGCCTGAAGCGTGACTGTTTGGGGCAAAGCTACGGGGATCTCGTTTTTCTTTATCTTTTCAAACCACTGCATTAACACAGTGACGCGGCAGGATCCTGTGAGAATCCGCTGCGCGCGCGGTTCATTGTCCTGTAGCGGATCGCAGCGCAGCTGACCCGTTGTTGAAACACCTGAGCTTTCAGAGCACGATCTGCCGCTTATATAAAAAGTCAAGTCCTTCAATGTAAATGATATTCTATTCGAGTTTATTCAACAAGCAACCAACCGATCCATAATCATGACTGTCAATTGGACTTGAGAAAGAATGGGGAAACATAGAACAATGTAGCGATTTACTAACAAGGACAAAGTGGGTTGAGAAAGCGGTGAAAAACCCATCACAAGACCGAAAAACACTTCTCAAACATTTGTCACCCCAATCAAATCATCCTTGCCGCGCATTGCTCGGACTGTTTTTCTCAGAATTACCAGCCTTCTGATCACGTTACCCTTGAGCAATTTGTTGACAAGGTTCTTGCTTCTCCTACACATTGTTTCAATTATTGTCTTGGTTTTGTTAGTTTTGATAATCAATTCGACGCCTTTGATAATCATTTTGATAATTTTGATGACCATAGCCTTGCGGGTGATTTTGAACATTTTGGTAATTGGGATAGCTGTGAAAGAAGTGATTATGATTTTGATTATCATCTCTTTGGAACTGATCATTATGGTTCACATGACTCCTGTTCCTCTTTCTCGTTTCGTAGTCATGTCGTGCATCTCCGCCACCTTCATGCTGATTATCTTCTGAGGGAGACTCGTATCGATATTCTGCCGCACCACTTGATCTGTCCTCGTCATCATTCGACAACACCATTGGCTCTCCCGTAATGAAGTCAAAGCCATACTTTGGCTGACCCGGTGCATACGGATTTCCTTGAAACATGAGATCCCCTGCCGCCTGAGCAGCCCATTTCGCTTCTCTTTCGATATTTTTTTGTAAGCCGTTAGGTAGCGTTATGCAATACTTCTTTTGCTTCTTTCCCTTTTTATTCCTTTTTACAATTGCGTTGCTTCTTCTGAAGATCCATCTCCTGATAGACAAGTGATATCTCAATGCTACCATCCAATTATACTTTTTCTCGATACTGATGATAATTGCTTGGTGTTGTTTTATGTGTTTAGCGTATTTTTCTAGTCGGTAAATTTCTTTTGCATACCTGGCTTCGAAATGACAACCCTCAAGAAAGTCGCCAAAAGTGAACTGTCTTTCAGCTTCTACTTCGGGTAAGATTGAGCCCTCATCCGATTTCTTCTTTTTTTGCTCCGGTGATCTGAAGGTATCCATGTGCGATCTTCTGAAAATTGATAGCGGGACATATGAATCCATCTTTTTGAAAGATCTGTCCCATTTTGATGGTAAATCTGGTAAATCACAAGATGAGAACGGGTTATGTTCAGAATCGGTTTCAGCTTCACTATCCGACGAATCGCTATTCGAATCCGACGAGTCTGGGCTGTCGCTCGAAGAACTTCTCGATCTTTTCTTGGGCTTAGCTTTTGATTTCTTATTTTTGCTATTCTTCCCCTTTTCCTTGACAGTCTTGCTAATCTCTTTACTCAAGGATGTGGTTGATGGGATTGCTGTAGGTGTTATACAGATATTCAATTTGGGCTTGACATCTGCTTGGTGAGAATCAAAAAGATAATGTGCGTTAGTTGCTAATCTTCTTTATCTTGAGAGGTATTTATAGCTACATGCGCATTCTGTAACCAATCTTGAGCATTCTTTGAGCCACCGTCTGAGAGATCTCTCGAGGTTGAAGAGCTCCTGGTAGCTCCTCGGCCACGCCACTTGGGACCGATATTTGAGGACGAAAGCATTAATCACGTTGACTTGCTTCTTTGAACACCTTAGACGGAGCTGGTTGCGCTCTACACAATGCTCGTCTGACCCGTTCTTCATGTTGCTCGCTTATGATGACCATCTTTAGTGTTTGTGTTTATGTTTCTGTTATATTGTTTTTGACTGATGGGTATTGACGAGTATTGAAAAAAGGAGTGATTTGTTACGGTCCAAAGATTTTATATGCCGTAGAATTGTTGATTGCTTTCAAAATAAATTTTAAGAATGGCACTACAATGAGTTGCGGAGTTTCAAATGAGGGATGTGGGTGGTTTGTACAGGAAAGTTTTCCTTGTCTCTTGGAATCCCATTCCCAAAATATAGGAATTTCAATACATGCGTAGCTATGCATTTTGCAACTTGCTACATACAACGTAACCAGGACCCCGCCTAGGTATGAACAAGGAAAATTAGACCCAAATGGACCAGGCTAATTAATGACTGATGGCTGCTATGGATGTGATATTTTCGAATGTGTGAATGTGGTATCATCCATCAGCGTTCAAAGATCCCAAAAACAAACATCATATGCACAAAACTGTTGGGGATGTTGCATCTTCACAGAACTGTGAGTCACCTACCACCAACACATCCATTGAGTTTACATTGCTTCTAGAGCACTACATTAAAAAGTAGGAACAAAGCTAGTATTGTTTTGGAAAACAATCAACATCATGTGACATAAGTCACAAAGAGGTTCTTTGATGTTGTCAAGGCTGCCACTATACTATGTAGCGCTACATACTTTTCACTACATACTTTTTTCGGCGGGGACAAAGAAAAAAAATATACTTTTGGCCTCGCCTTCCCCGCCAAAAAAAGTATATAGCAAAAAGTATGTACACGTACATACTTACTTTGAGTACCCTTTATATTTCAAGTATACTATACTAGGCATTATATGGAATATACTAGTATATCTATACTTATACTATGCTGAAAATATACCCAGTATATTTGGATTTACCAAACATACCTGGAAGACACCCATACAAGTTTTTGACAAGTTTTTGTAAATATACTGCAGTATATTTCAATTATACTATACTATACTGCACTATACTATACCATGTTTGGAAATATACTATACCGAGTATATTTCAGGTCCAGTATAGTATAGTGCAGTATAGTATAGTAGGGGTTGGGCAAAAAAGCGACCAACCGGTTTCCTAACGCAATTCAGTCGCAATTCAAAATTTTAGGAATGCTTTGGAGATTGCTCAAAAGCAATACCAAAGCCACTCATAACTAACCAACATTTTGATCCGTCTTTTTGCTTTGCAAAAATACAGACCGGTACGAAGTGCGTCTTCAGAAGTCCAAAGCTTCACCCGTTCAAAAGTCTTACAGGGAAAATCGATTTGCGCCGCTGGGCTTGAAGTACAAGCCATGCAAACACGCCTTTTGCACCTTTCACAGATCCCCTAACCCTTCTCTTCAGGCCAAAGCTTGCCTGGGTATCACCTAAACACTCTCGGCCCTGAGCTCAGATCCGTAAGAGATGTGTGAAACCCATAAAACTTGTTCTCCACCATCTTCGACTGCTTTTGCTAGGCTTCTCAGAGGCGCAAAACCGGTTGGTCGAAATATCGCCCAACCCCTAGTGGCAGCCTTGATGTTGTGAATGTGTGAAACCAGCAATTTTCCAAAATTTTGATACATAACTCGCTGACGAGGTTTAGGAACCAAGATTTGGGAGTACCAGAGAATCCAGGTTTTGCTCCTGATAACACCACAGGAATCAATAGGTTCAAAACTTAATTGAAGAAAATTGTGGTGACCGGGTCCGCAACCTTGCTCAGCTGCAAGTCTTGTTTGCATTGGGTGCACATTAGGTTTGCTGGATAGTATCCAGGATACCCTTGAGCTACAAAGCTTTCACATGACCCAGAATAGATTGTAGCCAATACCCTGGATGGCAGCAACAAATAAACATCTGCTTTTGGCTTCTGAAACAAATGTGCAATCTACAGAGATTCTACAGTTGCCCTGTATCTATGGTGGGAGACACCAAAGATAAGGAAAAGCCTGAAGAATCTTGAAATTTTACGTAAGCCCACAATTCTCAATTTGGTGAGAAGCCAAGGGTAATTGTAAGATCACCTTATCCCAAGCTTCTCAAAAGTGACTTTTTGGAATGTTCCATCAAACTAGACCTCAATTGCGAGTTGGCTATCAGACTGAAGAGTGCTAATATTAGCTAAAGAAAGAGATGACAATCTCTGTGACCGATGAGAGCAGAAGTTACCTGAAGAGTGCTAATATTAGCTAAAGAAAGAGATGACAATCTCTGTGACCAATGAGAGCAGAAGTTACCTGCTTGAAGTAAAGGTAAAAATTGGTGAAGAGAAGGAAAACAAATAGAGGATATTGACACCTATTTATACCTAAGATTTGGTCAACAAGAACACAGAAAATATAGCACCCACAGCGATGATATCATAACATTAGTAAGAAAGTGATGTCATCAATATGAGAAGAATAGAGAATAAGAAATGAATGAATCTAAGATCAGATAACCCAAATATTACTACTTCAATTACCTCAGGCGGGCAAGCCTGCCCATATGCTCAATGAATCACATTGACAAAATGCACTCATTTCCAACATTGAGGATGATACTCCAGAGTATGCTTACACTACACCAAATGACATCTTTACCCAGGGGTATAGAAAAGTAGTGCGGGCATAGAAAACTACGGGTGAAGTACTTTTCTATACACATAGAGATAGTATCCTCTATGCCTAGACAAACCATTCTATTCTATACCTACAGTTGAAAATATCCACATGACCACAAGGACTGAATAGCAATCTAGAATCAAAGCCCTTCTTGCGTCTTGGCCAATGGGAAAGCATGGTCCATCAGTCATATTGTACATATGTAAAAAGTGTCTGTCAATCTGTGTGAGATTGTGCACACATACTCACATACATTGCTGAACATGATTGAGGATCTCTTTTATCAGCATAGAATTGTATTTCGGGATAAAGATATCAAAAAACAGAAGATTGACATTCTACGCACTGTAGCACTGCCTTTGGTTCCCATTACATACAGCTGAGTCAGCGCAAAGAGAATGCTCAATTTCTCAATCTCAAACATCTTACATAGGTGTATCAAAACCATTTTTTATTGGTATAGAAAAGTACCCTACCAATAGTTTTCTATGCCCAAACTACTTTTCTATGCCCCTGGGTAAAGATGTCATTTGTTGTAGTGTTAAATCAAAAGTCACAAAACTTCAGGCTCAAAAGCATAAACTTAATGTTCATGGATAATATGTTATCCAGGGCAGATTAAATGGGCCAAGAATTCAAACATGCAGGATTAATGGTGAGACAATATTGCTTGATCAAGCATCTCTTTTCTGATTACATTCTGACTGATAACCCACTAGATTGATCAAATATTACAAGAGCTATGTAAGCTGGGGTAACTTACATGTCAAGCTTGTCTCTCTGAATTAAATGAATGCCTCAAATGAAAAGTCACAAAAGTCATGTGATTGGTCTAGAAAGCTAGTTTTGAGAAGCTCTGGATGAGAGCATCTTAAAATTGCCCTTGGCTTTTCACCAAGTTGAGAACTGCATTCTTGCATAAAATTTCAAGATTATTCGGGGATTTCCTTACCTTTATGTCTCCCACCATAAACAGAGATTTTCCATGCTTGTGATGTTTTCTGTGGCTTGCACATTGCCTTGCCAATGACTTCTGTGAGTCAATGTCTGGTTTTTGAGCTAGTACCAAGGTGATCTTGTTAGACCTATTTGCATAGCCTTTCTTGGGCATTTTGCAATAAATTCTTGGCACACTGTCAATTATAACCAGCTTGGCTTGTTTGGACACATCTTTGCACAACATCCAAGCAAATCAGCGGTAAAACTTTGATCAGCTTTGTGAAAATAACAGTAATATTGGCTAATCAAACAACCTGAGAACATTAGATATATGTATAGAATGTTTTTATAAGCCCAGCTAGAGCAGAAATGGGAGGGGGTTTTCTTTGCCTCACCCTTTCTATCTCTTGGTGTGTGCATTCTAGCAGAGTCCAACAGGTCACCAGTAATTCTATTGCTCAATAATTCCAATCAATCTATCTCTTGAGAACAGAGAACAATTCTTCACCATGCACTGAGTATGGGTGTGCTAAACACTTTTCCCCGACAAAAAGATCTGATTGTGGACAATGTCAGTGGACAAACAAAAACAAAGGTTGAGGCCCATGCAAGATGTCCTAGTGCTCAAGCTGTGGGAAATGCTATTGCTTCCTCACAGTATTTAAATGTGAAATGTGCCAAGAGATCAACAGTGGCCAACCTTTGGCACCAGCCCCTAACCCAATCCAGATTAAAGCCTGATAAAGAACACCACTTCAACAGCTGTAACCATTGTAAACAGTCTATTCGATGGTTCATTACTTGAACACACAGCCCTTCACCACTGCACAATTGTTCTCAAGACATTCACCAAGAGACTTGTGTGTTGTTTTCTTTTTTCATTAGTCTTTCATTCAACATCCCCATCACCATGTCCTTGTGGCAGTCGCCCGACGATGAGAGCACACACACTGCCTTTGAGGCACAAAGGCAACTTGTGTGCGCTCATTGAGGGGCAAACACCACACAGACATGGTGCATTCTGCCAGCAATGATAAAGCAATTGATCTGGCTAAAAATGACCACCTGATTCTGCTTTGGAGCACTACCAGAGCCAAAATTTGAACATAGCAGAGCAATTGGCCGCACCACTTGAAAAAGTCATAGCAACTTTGAAAATAAAGTGTTGCAATTTGGAGCTATTCATAGCACTGGATTGCTCCACTGGTAAAAATCCAATTTATAGCGCAGCGGAGCAGAGTATGGTGGCATTAATTCAAACTCAAAGCAACTCCTTTTGGGACTTGGGATTGGACCTCATATGCACATGGTATGGTGTTGTGGCCAATTACAAAGTACACCTATCCAACCAAGGGAAAAACTGGCCTGCACATACAAGCTTTTGGATTTGGTAACATTGGAGATGCACTAAAAACGAGAAATTTCAATATAATCTGAGTCAAACAGCTGTCACTGCATTAAATATGGGAAAAGCTCACCACTCTCAACCCCTGTGATCTTTTTAGATTCCATGAATATCCTTTTACTCTCACCATATATAAGCACCCCAGAGAGCTCCTATTGAGGCACATGATGTGAAAGTTTTCTTACACTATGCAAATACATACCCTCCACTGGAGTTTTCATTCATAAAGAATTTTTACAGTCCCTTGCCTCTCCCTTGGCAAGGGCTAGTAAGGACCAAGAGGCACGGTTGAGGTAGATATACATAGTGTTGCAGGTGCAAACACTTTTAGAAGCCAATTATGGGCTGTGAATTTCACAGCAATTCACAGCAATCATAAGGAAATATAAAGTTTTACATTGTGTGCTTCAATACAAGCTCTTTGGGGTTCTTACTCATATCTTCTTGCCATTTTACTTCTGATTTAATAACCTTTAAATTTCTTTGTGATTCAATTGTTTAACTGTTTTCATTATGTGAAATCTTCTCTTTTATTTTGTTGATCCAGAAACATATGATATATTATCTAGATCATTCTGATATATGATTTTCTTCTCCTCTACCAGCTCTGGATTTAATTTTTCCCCAGTATGCATTCACTTGAAAGGTACAATACGGAAATCAAAAAGAAATTGATCAAGTTTGAGTATAAAGTTTTGATTCCAAAGAAGTTCACTTTCTATGTATGTACACTGCTTCTTGTTTTGGTGTTTTTCTTCTTGTTATTGTTTAAAAGTGTTAACTTTTATCATCAAGTTTTTTTTTGGTATGTCAAGTTTTTGTTATTTTCCATACATTTTGAACTCTATCCAATTATTTTAGGATCCCACTATTTTCCGCCCCCGGATCAGTATCTGGAGCCCCTCCTTGGACCGACCCGAGGGCGACAAACTATCTAGAGCCCCTTGCGAGAAAAAGGGCTCCCTTGGGGGCTCCGTTTTCTTACATTTTTTTTGCTTTTGTTACTCAGTCTGCAGCAGAGGCAGGCAACTGCTGGGGCACAAGCCTGATGCACAGGCAGCATCGATGGTTGGTATGGCATAACATAGCATAGGTGGCATAATTCCAACAAACAAATAAAACGATCCATCATGATCATCAATACAAAAGCTACGACAACAGGTGCATACAAAGGTTTAGACAACCAATTAATGGACAACAAGAAATCAAAAGGAATGAATTGACACGAGAGAAAAAAGGGGTTTAAAGACACCACAAAGAGGTCAAAGGAATGTCATGAATTGATTGAAATGAGAAAAGAAACAAGACACAACAACAAGAGGTTGAAGGAATGACATGGCTTGAACTGATTCTTCCACTTCTTCTATACTTGATGACATCATTGGAGAACGTCTTAATGCTAATGTAAGATTTCTTAATGCTAATGTAAGATTTCTCAATGATAATGTGAGATTTGCGCAATTGTTTTGAATGACTGTATTGGTGATATGATGAATAAGTTGACGACAATGATGTAAACATTTGAATGAGATCACTGATGATAAATATTCAGAGTATGATTCTGATCCTTGTGATGAAAGAATTGAAGATTTTGATTTACGACTTGAAAAAGATTCAAGTGCTATGTTATGCTTATCGAGCGTTTGTCGAAGTCGTCAAGCTTCTATTTGAGGTTGGTCAGATGACATGATAGCTGAAACTACTGCGATTCCTTTCGATTGGGTCGAGAGCTCCTGGTGGTGTGGTAGAGACACATCCGTAAAGGGTTTGGGCTACGTTTTCCCACTTGATTCCACCTAGAGTATGAAGAGCATTTGATAAGGATAGAATCACCGTTTTTCATGACATTGTTTGGAATCAAATTGCATTAGTTCAGGATAAGTATGAAAGGAGACAGGGGGAAAAGGGGGAGGCAAGTGGGGAGTTATAAGGATGTCCAACATGTACACGGGCCGGTCCAGGCTCCCCTTAAGAAGAGCCCTTTTGACTCTTTTGGAGAGGCTCATGTAGAGTTTATCGCCCTATTGGCTGAAATAGGGCGAAAGAAGGTCAATTAGGGGCTCAGACGTGAGAATGTGATTATGTAAGGAGCCCCTAAAGAGCCCCTGAGGTCCGACTCACTAAAATTTTGGCTGTGTGCACTCGGGCTGTGTCGGGTACTTTGGATAATGCCCCAAAACAAGGGGGCGCCGGGTATTCACCGAAGGGGCGGAAAATAGTGGGATCCTTATTTTATTAAACTTATTAAATGGTAGATTATATAGTACTAATAATGTCAATGATTTATTCTGATCATGAACAGAGCTTTTTTTACTATGTAAAACTTGAAAAGAAAGACTTTGGATGCCATTGAATATGAAGGATCTGAATCAAGGATCATGCCTGAAAGAGGCAGGACTTCAATTGCTCAAGAGGCAATCAAAAAAGCTTTTGCTTAGCAAAACTTTCTCTTTGGGTTCATTTCCCCTCAGTACTACATAAATCTCACAACCTCTCACGCCAGGAAGGTCACATTTGGTGCAAGTCCCAAGGCAGGCTTTGGGTTTTACCGCCTGCAAGGGACTTTGTTAAGTTTGTTGAAGACTCTGGTCGGTACTCGTATGATCCAACATGCACATCTTGGCACTGCGTTGTGGGATCAAGTTGAAATACTTTTCAAATTTCAAATCTTTATTAAACACTCGTCTTACACGTCGGACTCCCTATAATACTTTCAAGCAGGTGCTCTGAAAGCACCGCAGATGCAGTCGGGTTTGGAGTTTACACTGCAGACTGTGTTGAAGGAACTGCAGAAACGTGTTTGAAGCTCATGTTCACCCTCATGTTGTCTCAAGTGATTTATTGAGATCTGGGTTTATAAAGAGCTATAGTAAACGCATGTAGATCCCATGTATCCAAATATTCGTCAGTATATGATCCAAGATTTGTATGTCTTGAACGCGTGAGTGAAAAGCTAATGTGTTTTGATGAGGTTGTTGCATTTGGTACTGAATATGGAAAGAAATAAAGAAACAAAGTTAGAGAATGGAATGAGAGATGAGATTGAGAGGTGGTTCGGTCAAAAAGAGAGGAGTTGGAGTGGGCCTGGAGAGCTTGCCTAAAGCGGATGATGAAGATGATGAAATACAGAAGTGATGCGGGAATGTGTATACAGTTTCACAAAGGGATCCAAATCAAAATGTTTGATTTGAATTTTGAAATTGAGTTCTTTAATTTCTTTACAACTGTCAATTCATCATCAAGCCTTCTTTACCTTTTATAATATCACTTTCAATTTTCAAACTTCAACAGAAACCAATCCCAAGAATCAAACCAGCTTTTAGATACAAAGGGAAAGAGTTGGTTTCTTTAATTTCAGTTTCTTTTGATTACTATAACTTTTACAAATCATCTTATAATCCAATTCACTCATTCAATCAATCAAATCAATAAAATAAATAAACAAACAAACAAACAAACCAACTCACATTCACATTTATACTCACACTCAAGCGAGATGTCTTCACAATCACATTCACATTCAGCTGCATCAAATCGTCGTCAAATCGAATTAGAACTTGAACTTGATTCTACCCTTTCACCTTTGGACGCATTGGCATCTCATACAAGAAAACTCACCATCAAATCAAA